>NW_015508960.1:6535-7696 GCF_001515645.1 Sinocyclocheilus grahami | reverse complement strand
GTGTGACATTGTAAATAGAATTTACAGCATCGTGTGTATGCTTAGCTCTGGCCTTTTAAGTGTGACTACTTGGGTATGTTTGCCACCACTTCCGTATGTAACAAACTATGACATGGACAAAGGACTGGTCAAATATGCATAGCAATTTCTGAATAGAATCGAATCACCTCTGAGAACAAATTTCAAAATTGGCACAAATGGGTGTTATTCTGAGTAGTGCATATAGAGAAACAGTTAAACATTTACTATGGGTGTTTTCAAACCTGGCTCGTTTGGAGCATTTGTTTCGAAACGTGCATTTTCTTTCTTAGTTTGGTTTGTTTTCCGTTCGTAATTGCTCTTCTCTGAAACAGGTGCTTTGCAGGAATGCATTGCAGTTTAAGTACCTGTGTCGGAACTATGCAAATAATCCACAGGTCTGAAATGCCTTAAGACTCCAGATTAATTTGCAATTATTTACAATTAAATGTTGTTTCAAAGACTGCAGAGTACCCACTTTGCAATGTGGATTATTATACATCTTTGATAAGGATTTATAGAGTAATATACGTTCAGTACTTTTTAACATTCTTCAGCTTTCCATCTTAATAATCACTCCAAATAATCAATTATACTGGTGTTTTGTGAGGTTTCAACTGATTTCAAAACCTTTATTAAGGCCATAACTGAGTTTCATTCCATTTAGTCCAAACTGTGAAGCATTTCCACCCTTTCATACCAAATCCTTTTGCACAAGAGCATGATGTTAGTCTTCATCAGAGCTGCTGTCCTCCTCAGCTTCAGACATGTCAGCGATGGGGAACCTCAGGACGGCCACCACTCCACTCAGCTGATTCAATTCTACAGAGACAAAGAACACGTCAGTCACATGATGAGCCAATATAATTCTCTCTGAAACAAAGACTATAGAAATGAAACTTACGTTCTCCAGATACATGTAGGCTTGAGAAGATTCTAAAAAATATTATTAAACAGGAGAAACAAAAATGTAAAAAGAGCTAAATATTTTGCATAATATAAGAATATGGCCTTACTGGATTGAAAATCATATGAATACCTGACATTTCCTCCATTTTCCTTCACGTTGTCTACAAGCCGAACATACCGGCTGCGGGTGGCTATGTCTTGATGTCTGCCATGAAAAAGAAAAAATACACACAC
>NW_015508960.1:1154-2862 GCF_001515645.1 Sinocyclocheilus grahami | reverse complement strand
AAAAAAAAAAAACTATACATCTATTGATAACCGTCATTGTCATTTGCTCAATATAATGATAAACAAATATATTGTCAGATTTTTTTGTCACAAAGTTTTATCGGTTCACCTTGTCATGTTGGGTACAACTGCCTTTCCTCTTGCGGGGGATGGTGACCTCAACCTTCGCCCTTAGTAAGGTCATGGCTGGAGTCACGAGAACCAGATTGGCCAGACCTTCCTGCATCACAACAGCAGCCACATCTGCTTTCTGAGCGGGATCACATGCCTGCTCTATAAATAAAGGCAGAATCAGGGTTCAAATAAACTACTGATAAGCTGGATCAGATTCATTAACTTTTTAGTATGCTCATGGCTGCTCTGTGCCATGCAGTGAAAGTGAATGGTGACTTCAGTTGTCAAGCCATTACTTGATTAAGATACTTGAAGTATGACTACAAAATTCAGCTGTTTCTCACACAATAAGGTGAAGGCACACATGAATCAAGTTTCTTTATGAAGCTGAAGCGCCTGGAAATACTAATATAGTAACTTGAATCATAATAATAATAATAATAATAAAAATGTACCCACTTGCCTTCTAGGTCTTACTCGCACTTCTCGTCAAACCAATAAGAAAAGCATTAAAAACATCCTTAACCATTGCATCTGTAAAAAGTCACTTTCACAATTGTATCTATTTTTATTTTAGTTTGTGTGGGAAATGATTGTAAAGATACCAGATACAGGGAAAAGGGCCATTTTAGAGCTTGATAGCTGTGATTACCATCCATTTTCACTGCATGAAAATAGAAAGCAGAGTGATTTATTTGCTAAATATATTTGTGTTTCACAGAAGAAAGTAAATTCCTGTTTTCAAACGTGGATATCTACATATTATAAAAAAAATAATATAAATATTACAAAACTAAAATAATTAAAAGAAAACATTTAATATTTTTCTTTATTTTTAAAAAATAGTTCTGCATTTTACTCATTAATTTTGCTACATAGTATGTGAAATTGTTATCAGCCAGAAAAGCTCATTTTGTGTGCTCAACACACCAACACATTACCAATTCTGTCCAACACCACACTGTCCCAGACTTTTTTGGCGAGAGTGAACGTCCTGTTGAGCTCCAGCTCAATGGTATGATAGGCACCCATCTGCATATGACACGAGAAGAAACATGACTCATTTCATTCCAGCTTTCACATTTAGGCTCAATAACATATGGACTATTCCTTGAGGGCAAGTATCTGTTATTCACCTTAATATTCAAATTGATAAAGTATAAATTCTATTTTAGGTGTTAGCACAAATTTTAACACACTATTTATATAATACATTTCTATGTCATAAGTGAGAAGGGCAACAAACTTTTGAAATATGAAAAAAAAAATGCGGAGAAAAAAAAAAAGCTGAAGTTAAATATTCCAGAAAGTAAACTATTCTAAATGCACTCTGACCTTCACATACTGGTTCTCCTGGATGTTTGTTCCTTTGACTCTGAGCTGACAGGCCTGGGAATCAAAGTCTATCGTCGCCACACATAAAGTCAGTGTGGTGCGCACACGTGAACTGCCCACACTGCCTGTGGAGGACTCCGTCTGCACTTTCCTGTTTGTGACATCGGATTGTTTTCATTGAGTAGAAACATATCTGATAATAAGGGTGATAAACCAAAACTGGAAAAAGATGGAGGTCAGTATGGCCACAAAAAAAAAA
>NW_015508960.1:0-664 GCF_001515645.1 Sinocyclocheilus grahami | reverse complement strand
GTTTAGCTCCAGTCCAACCCTAATCAAACACACCTGAACCAGCTAGTCAAGGTCTCGCTAAGCATACTAGAAACTTCCAGGCAGGTGTGTTCAGGCAAATTGGGGCTAAACTCTGCAGGACACCTGCCCTCCAGGACCGAGTTTTGAGACCCCAGCATTATAGGCCTACTATCGCAATTTTATTTATACCAAAGTACTCAGTTGATGTCCTATGATACCACCACTGCATCATGGTACACAGCACTCAACTCAGAATGCGCACATGATGTCCAAAAGTGGTGTACAGAAAGACGCAAGTCATGTGTTCTCAAACAACTCACCCGGCATTATCCTTCTCGATGTCTTTATGAGCCAACTTCATGGTCAAAGAGATTAGCTATTCAAAAACAAAGTGCATATTTAAATGAGAATGTTCTACTCCATTTCATCGTCGCTTTAAGTGACGTTTCCGCATCAGCAGTTGCATATTCTGCCACTTTAGAATGAATCAGACGATTCGAGAACTGTCTGTCGCTTTCTGATCGCGTCGATGGCTGAGAGGTTGCGTCATTACGTCATTTCTATCGTTGGTTACTTCCGTAGGGCGGAAGAAAGTTTGTAAACGCTTTAATATTTTTACATAAATTTGTATTTGTATACAGCCCCTCTAGTGTGAAATTGTTTA
>NW_015508959.1:15861-17684 GCF_001515645.1 Sinocyclocheilus grahami | reverse complement strand
GGCATTTCAGTCCGTCGGTTTAACTGGATTAGTCCGATACGAGGTAAAAGAGCGTCATATGAAATATTCTTTTTGGTAATCACTGACAATGCTCTGTGAGTTTGGATCCGTGTTAAAGGGCGTTTCGGGACTGTCATCTGTTTTTCCCACTTTGGGCTCTTGGGGCTGAAACGTTTCTTTCCGCCGGTACAGGAATCGCGCCATCACAGCCAGCGCGGCCAGACTCACAAATATCACAACGGCAATGACACCTGAAAAACAGCACAGCGACACGCGAAATAGTGAGGAGACTCTAGACAGCAGAGCTAGACGCTATGACTCAATTACATTTCTACATCTTTGGATAGTGAAACATGCAAAATGGACATGCATTATGTATGCACAATAAAAATGCATTATGAAGTAAAAAAAATTTATGAATATGTATTAATTGAATTAATAAA
Source organism: Sinocyclocheilus grahami (assembly GCF_001515645.1). NCBI lineage: Eukaryota > Metazoa > Chordata > Actinopteri > Cypriniformes > Cyprinidae > Sinocyclocheilus > Sinocyclocheilus grahami. The sequence goes on along the minus strand of NW_015508959.1, from coordinate 17,241 downwards.
CACATAATCATTTGTAATGAAAACAGAAGGAATTTCATATCTATAGTTCATGATGATAATTCAACATTCAATGTAAGCACTGAAAAAGAAAAAAGGGGAAATTAATATAAATAAAAAAATTTATAAATATTTTTAGATTATTTTATAAAAGTAAAATATAAACAATATATTTATATTATTTAAAATTCATCTAAATGAATATTAATACCGATACTAATATATGTAAATACATTATAAATGAACATACATTTAATTAAACTAATTACATTTATATAAAAAATATGTATAATTTATAATGAAAATTGAAGGAGTTCCATATGGTTTATGGTGATAATTCAAAATTTGCTTTAGCCATTGCAAAAACATTTTGGGGGGAAATTAATAATGTCAAAATATGAATTAATATAAATAGGTTTCAAATATTTAATATGAATATGTGAAGGTAAAAATTCAAATCTTCAACTTAATGAGGTTTAATTGAATGGTATAAACGGTATAAAGCACTCAAGAGTAATCACCTAAATTGGTCATTTAGTGGCGGGTGACTTACAGACGTGGCTTTTAGTGCCACAAAACATGTTAAACTTCAGCGGTCAGAGGTGTTTCTGAAGGGTGAATACAGACCTCACGCCGATATCAATCATAATTTAGATGCCATTAGTGCCTTTTTTTTTGAGCTGTTAAATACAGACCATCAATAAGGGCCAGAGAGTTGGCAAAAAAACCCTGGCGACTGGCGCTCTGATGGTCTGGTTACGTGAATGCGTCTTCATCTCAGTTCTACTCACTGTCAGAGCCAAACGCCTCTAAAATGTTTCTCTTCTTTGTGGCCGGTTAAGCATGGCACATTTAATTATAAAGGGTAAAAGAAATGTCTAATTGAAGCGCCAAAATAAATCTCAACTCAATTTAATGCCACATTACGGTGGCTGTGAAAAGATCAAAGTGTATTCGGGATTGTAGCAGAAACCCCTTAATCAGCAAATCATTTCTTTAAATGTTTAATTCGTTTTGGGGGCCTTTGTTAATTTCATTCTATTTACCGATAGCTTTGGAGAAGTCTTTATATTCGGTCAATGGGAACGCAGCCGTGAATCAGTCATTATTGAGGGCCGCTGCCGGGTTGGAGGCTTTCTGATTAGTTTTATAGAGTCTTTCAAAAGCACACGGAGACTGAAGTTTACTTTGCATGACAAATCATCCGACGTCTTTGTCATTAAGTGCTAGTTTTAGCTCACAAAATGTAAATTGCATCTCAAAATGTTGCTCCAAATCTGTATGACTTTCTTTCTTCCCGGTGAACACAAAAGGAGATGTTTAGCACAATGTTCACGCTGCTCTTTTCCATTCAGTGACAGTAAACAGGTGTGCAAACTTGCA
>NW_015508959.1:8176-8894 GCF_001515645.1 Sinocyclocheilus grahami | reverse complement strand
ACATACAGACACACACACACAGACACACACACACACACACACACATATATATATAATGAAAATAATGAGAATTTAGTGGCAGATTGTGATTAATTGTCATGAAAAATGTCACAATGCAAAATAAATACATAAACAAACCTCCCAATAAAAGGCAGTTTTTAATGCATGCAGTTTTATGCTTGTCATGAAAAAATTCACAATGCAAAACAAACAAACGAACCTCCTAATAACAGACGTATTTTAATGCAAAACTCATTATAACACTCATTATATCAAAATAATTTAGTTTAAACGTTTGAAATTCTGCTTCAAAAATCATTGCCATACGAGCAGTCAATTAAATTCATTTTGAATCGCTGTGGACATTTCAAAATTAGAAGTTCAAATTCAAATATTTAATCTGTGGAAATCTCCGTCTGACAGTTTACAGTGATTTGACTCACCGCTCACTTTTCCCAAGACTATCGATTTGATGGCCTTGAACTCAGTGTCCGATGTTAGATTGAAATATTCCTTTGCATGCTGATCGACCTACAAAAAACACAACAAGGCACAGTTACAATTTTATGACAGCATCATGTTTGTTCATAGCAAGGGCATATTCTTCTGCAAGCGTTTTAATTAAAACTGATCTTCCAAGTAATTATAAAACATGTCACTGCACGCTGTCAAACTGCAGCCGCTCGCTGGTTCAACACCAGAGGAAGCGCTTCGGTCC
>NW_015508959.1:6205-7061 GCF_001515645.1 Sinocyclocheilus grahami | reverse complement strand
TATATATATATATATATACATTTTTATATTTATATATATATAATTTTTATATAATTCAAAAGATTAATTTTTTTGTTTTTATATATATATACACTTATTTCAGCAAGTTGCCAAAGCAACATTTTAATCTAGTTTAACCTGACACACTAAAATAACTCAAAAATATATAAATTATAAAAACTATATACTTATTTAAAAACAACAAAAATGTATAAAAATTACAAAAACACAATAAAATTGCTAAAACTTTAACTAAAATTGAAAAGCAGAAAATATCAAAATAAAATCTATTTCAAAATATTAACAGAAACTATAATAGTATGTCAAAATTATAACAGTATAATTTTGTACTATAATAGTACAAAATATATAATAGTATCTCAAAGATGCTAAAATAACACTGATCTGAAATCTGACAATTATGGAAGCAAACTAACCTAAAAAACAATCAAACAGTGGTTTTGCCTGTGTTGTCCTGCCTTAAATGTTGTAAATTTGCAGTGCTGGCAGTTTGAGTTCAGTGTATTTTTGCAAACATATTTCCCATGGAAATCAACAGCATGTCACAGATGCGGTACGTTGAGAATAGCCAGAAAGCCCCTTCAGTCCTGCTTTGACGCAGAATGAGAGAGGTGGACTTTGAGCGGCGTCGCAGTACCTGAATACTGAGCGTCTCTGTCAGTCTCTGGACGCTCACGCGGTGGAGAAGCCCATTGGCCAGATTCCTGCCGCTGGCTCGGAAAACCTCCGCGTCTCTGTTGTGCTGCAGTTTGTACTTGACGTCCAAATGTCCTTTAGAACAAAGAGCATTGGATTTCTCAACAGGCTTTATACGGTAAAAAGTCACTGTTTAACC
>NW_015508959.1:3869-5475 GCF_001515645.1 Sinocyclocheilus grahami | reverse complement strand
GATTTCTGAAGATCACGTGACACTGAAGACTGGAGTAATGATGCTTTGATCACAGGAATAAATTATATTTTAAAGTACATTCAGATAGAAACCCGTTATTTTAAATCACAATAATATTACTGTTTTTGATCAAATAAATGGAGGCTTCATGAGCAGAAGAGACTTCTTTAAAAACATGACAAATCTTACTGATCCCAAACTTTTGGACGGCAGTGTAAGTGGGTTTTGCATGTGACAAATATTATATGTGGCATGTTGCTATATGGCTTTTAGCGTGCTTGTTTCTGTGCTAATGGATTAGCTGTCTTTTGCTTGCAATTTTTGGGTGAACTGTCCTGTTAATTAATGCATATGGACACTGAGAAATAAATAAAAATGGCATGCAACAGGAACAGGAAGCTGTCAAAGCAGCCGGCGGGGTTCTGGAGGCTGTTATGGACTTTCTGCATAATTGCACTAGCAGGTATTAATGCCACACACTGTCTGCTGCTTGCTCTCTGTGCAACTCCAATGTGCCGTGATGAGCCAGATCCACAGTTTACTGAATTCTGCTGCTGCGGCGGCGTGGGACGCCACAATAATTGGCCCTAACAGCATGCCAAATAAAACAAGACTATTTTGGGTAACATACTTGGATGTTTTGTAATTAAAATAGTATTTATTAAAACAAAATCTACACAATTTTATATAAGCATCCATTCAAGCTCAAGTAATTCATTACGCTGTGTTCTAACTTATTTTAGTATTATATATATATATATATATTTTTTTTAGTTATCTTTTTTTTAATTTTAGTTTTAAGATTTTGTAATTGTTATATGTGCCTTTTTTTCCTTTTAAATATTTCTATTTAGCTTTAATTGATTTGTTTTAGTTTTATTTTCAGTTAGTCACCAAGATAATATTTCTAATTTTCGTTTTAAGTTTTTTAACTTCTACTATATATATTTTAGTTCAGTACAGCTCTATTTCAACTATAGAAAACTATTTTTACTAGTTTAGATTTAGTTTTAGTTAACAGTTAAAAAACTCTGGTTCTAACCTGACATGATGCAATACATTTCCAGCAACAATTAATATTTTTCTGAACACGATTAAAACAAAACATTGGGACGCAAATGCAGATTTACATGCTTGGTTAGCGTATGAGTGTTTTTGCATGATTCATTAAAAGAATTGGCTCAAATGAATAAACTTGTCATACTGTATGTTTTGCAAAGATGCAATGGAAAGATGTTTTGTATTATTTCTGTCTTTGCATTGTTTTGCGCCTGAAATATAATTGTTACATGAAAAAAATGTTTTGTTGCATCATGCTTGTTTACGACTTCATGAATCTTTTTGTATGATTCACTAGAAGAACTGTCTCAAAAGAATCTATTAATCAAATTACATTGTATGATTTGCAACGAATACGCAATTCCGGGACACTTCGTGGCTCGCAGCTTGTTTATCCCATTATCACGTTTAATTCTGAAAACTCACAACAATTTTAGTATTGGTTATACTATATCAATATATATTCATATTTTGAATTAGCTTTTTTTTTGTATTTTCATTTTAATTTTAGTTTAAGTTTTAATAATTTTGTTATGCAGTTGTGCCA
>NW_015508959.1:2439-3058 GCF_001515645.1 Sinocyclocheilus grahami | reverse complement strand
AATGTGCTTAGAGAGGAGGATCAGAGCATTTCAGACCGTTTCTGTCGAGCAGGACGGCGAGGAACTCTCTGTAGTATGAGCTGATGTAAAGCAGCAGCGCCGGCGCTTGGCTCGTCCTGAAGCTCAGCGAAACGTTCTCTCCTCTCAGCGTTAAATCAGAGTAGATGGAGGACGACTGAGCGCTGACGTTCCTGTTCAGCTTGTACGGCTCTTTGAACGTGTACGTGACTGATGTTCCGGGTTTGAAGAAGGCAGAAACGTCTAAAAGAGAGATTTAACGCATTGGGATTAGGATTATGGATATGCATAACTATCATAAATTGGTGTAAGATCATCGTGCCATGTTGTCTTACAGGTAGGGCTGGGCAATATGAACAAAAATATAATCAAATATGTTTTTCTGTATAGTTTTATATCAATATGTACCATTAATAGGGGAAATAAATACATTTTACATGTTTGTTAGATCACAAAATAAGATTTTTAATTATGGCCCCATGAAATCCAATTAATTTTTTATGGATTTTGTGTTTTAATACAGTTATATTTGAATGATTTAATACCAATTTATCACCAAGAAATGGTGCCTAATGAAGTTAATTCATAAAACTTAAAAAAT
>NW_015508959.1:0-1093 GCF_001515645.1 Sinocyclocheilus grahami | reverse complement strand
TAAATTCTAAATTAAATATAGATGAATTCTTAAAACTATAAAAGCAATTTTTTCCTCTTTTTTCTGTGTCCTTTGATTAACAGATCACAGCAGCTGGTTGTTAGGTTGTTTCGGCTGTTATTTCTTTAAGAGCTGCCGCTGGTGAACGTGACGCAGGTCTGACAATTATCATATTTTCTTTCAACTGCTTTTACCTTTTCTGACCCACTTCAGGTCTTAAAGTCTCTATTAATGAGCTGACGAGTTAAATCGGCTTCTCCAGAACAGTTTTGAAAACCATTTCAGAGACATATTCTTAAATGTGACTCATAATATATATTACATGCATGCACAGTTTTAAGGCAGCCTTAATCGCTTTTTTGGTAACTTCATGCCTTAACTGACCACAGCATTGCATGCACGTAGTTTATTTCGCGCTTCGATATGAAAGGATACAGGTTACAGCACGCGGAAATTAGAAAGTTGATTTATGTTAACTCTTTGATAAATCCTGATATCAATGCATTGCCCAGCCCTACTATTGGAGTAAAAACCACCTTGAACCTCTTGAGATTCGGTACCTTTATGGCAGAAGGTGCCGGTGAAGGGCGAGAGGCTGCAGTCGCAGGTGAAGCCACTGTGATCCTCCACACAGCTGCCGTGATTCTGGCACAGGCCGCCGTAGCTGCTGCAGTGTCCGGGACACCCGGGCGTCACTCCGGGTGTGATCTCCGCCCGCTCCTCCAGATCCAGAGTCTTCCCGTTCAGCTTCAGCGAGCGAATGCAGCCCAGGAAGCCCTTCTGTCTGGAAGCCGTTCCTCCTGAAGACGCAAGCAGAGTTTACTCTCAGGTGTGAATCTGAAAGCATACAGCTGTCAAGGCTCTGAGAAAAAGCCATTCAATGACAGTAAAGTTACAGGAAAAGACGGCTTTTATCACGCAGACAGCGTAACCTTCTCGCATGCTATCAAGGGTTTGAGTCGCGGCATTCAAATAAAATCAAAATGCAAGTTGTTAACTTAAAATAATGAAAAAAATCAATAGCTGAAAAAAGTTGGAAACAACAACAAAAAAAACAAAACAACTGTGCTCAGATACCAAAGTCAGAGATCTT
>NW_015508958.1:19859-20330 GCF_001515645.1 Sinocyclocheilus grahami | reverse complement strand
TTACCTAAATGGGAGCCAGAGAACCCTGTCCTCTGCCAGCCCCAGCCCTAGTTATCATACCAAAGGCCTGTCGCATTTCCAGGAGGATAGACCCAGACATGCCCGGAGCAGGACACCTTCTGTGTTATCTGAGAGTATTTTGGATCATCATCTTGAGCCTGTGGAGGAAGATCCAACCCAGTCTGTAGGCAATCCGGATCAGGATGGTATCAGAAATTGGCCTCAAGAACAATTGAAAGAGTAGGAATGACGAACTAGTGGCACAAGTCTTTTTTTAATCGCCTTAAGTATTTTCGTGGTCAAGAATAATGCAAAGAAATCATATTTATTTTTAATCTAATATACAACTTGGCATTAGTGTACAGCACAGTGTGAATACTTTGGCATTCTCTAACAAACGCAACATTAATGCAATTTTGCTGAGCATTTTTCATTAATTTCCAATACTAAAGTTGTATAGTTGGTATTAAG
>NW_015508958.1:18948-19849 GCF_001515645.1 Sinocyclocheilus grahami | reverse complement strand
AAAAAAAAAACTATTGTTAATTTGGTTATAGATTAAGTGATTAAAACATGTTTAGACTGAATATCAATTTGCATTTTGTTTGCATTATTATGTAAGTTTGTTTTGAGAACTGGTTGAAAGGATGTAAATAATTTTAGTTAATTTTATAGATATGTCAAACATGTCTAAACAATCAGACACTTTGTGAAGTGACTGCATTTAATTTAATTATTAGAAATTCCGACAATTGTAAAATATTTCGAAATGTTATTTCAGAACACCAGTATATAATGCATCACATGCCCTTTCTTCCAAGTTCCCTTCAAAGAAAAACATAAACATTATCTGTACGGTTTCAAAAGTTCACTATAGTATTAACTTCGATTATTTCATTAGTACATAGTGTTATCCCGTAGGAATACAACAGTTGGTATTTAGTTTTAAATTCACTTTTCTCGTTTTATTTCCAATACCTCAGTAAAATAAAAACAAATCAATTATTTACATAAATTCTAAAACATATATTAATTTAAACGTTTGTTTTTATGCTGCCTTTGTTCTGTTTGTAAATGCTGTGCACATCTGGCATCCGGTAGATTTTTATTTTCAGTTTTAACACAAATTTGCAATAAGCAGAAAAATTGATAAACAAGCGCTGTTGCCACCTGCTGGATGCTTAAGCAAATGACAGACCTTTAAAAAAAAACAGTTGTACCGACAAGGGGGGGCACAGTCACAAACAATCACGAATTGTGACAGCAGGGGGCGCACCAATCATGCAGTGTTATATGAGAGAAAAAAGGAAGCCCACGTGTTATGGTTTGTTCAGGGCCCCACACAGCATCACAGAAAATTTAACCTATAAGGTTTCTCAGGAATACACTTCATAGCTTAGACTTTCTCTGGAGATGGCCAAATTCAA
>NW_015508958.1:16928-18135 GCF_001515645.1 Sinocyclocheilus grahami | reverse complement strand
AAAGGACATTAGACTGAATTTATGAGCAAAGGGAAGCTCATAAATTTAGCTAAAGGGTTAAGCTAACTTACTGGATTGAGAAAATAGTTCTCACATCTCAAGAATCTCAGAGCAGATTATTTATTTATCATCAACAGATGAATTTCAGAGCCTCTTCACTGGATATAGACAATGCACTGTACATTTTATTTGTTACAAAGTCAGGCAACTCAATTAAACTCCTTAGGAAAAGGTGAGAACCGGAGATCAGTTTTCTCAATACGGCCTTGAACATTTCACATGAGGAATGTAAAACAAGACTGCAAAAATACACATGTATACAACAGTCTTTGAACAGAATCAACCTTTGACATTCTCAAGCTGCAATACAAGAATTATTTGAATAGTGTAATTAGAAATGTCATGATCAGTTTACTGTCCAAATCACTCAAACACTGAATCCAAAGAAGAAACATGTGTAAGTAAAAAATAAATAAATTACACTTAAGATTTAGTAACTGCAACCCAACATAAAAAGGCAAACAGAATATGAAAGAAAAATATTCATAATTTAACTGAATACACTTCCCATCCCCACCAGCAAAAGATCAGTTAATAGTACACTGACATTTAAAAAAAAAAAAAATAGAACATGGCTCTGTTTTTATACACTGTACAGTTTTGTAAATACAATATTCCTCTGATTAAATCCTTCTATATACTAATCTGAAGGCTTTTAATTTCCCCCACAACATTGTGTGAAAGGTCAGATCCCAGGACTTTTGTTTTTGTTTGTCTGTCTCTTCTGATGAAGATCGGAATTTGATAAAGATTCAGACTGTTGCAGCATCTGAAATTAAATTATAGCATGAACAATTTAAGAAAGGATATTTAATATAAATTGAATGATATGAAAAATTTAAAAGAACTATCAAAAAAATACTCACTGTTTAAAAGGCTCCTTAAACAACAAACTTATTCTTGGTGGTGGAACCACTTTTGGTGGCTGTGTCTGCATGTGACTGGTATCCAATGATGACTTTCGAAGGCACACCTAATCTTTCCTTATACACATGCCTGTGAATAGACAAAAAAAGCACAAATTTACCGATAGATCCAAGAAGTAACATAAGGTTCGGGGTTAAGGCTGCTCTGTGCCTGCTGAAAATTCAGTGTTAATGCACAATGCTGCATAAAAGCCAGACTAAATTATGCCTGCTCAGACCCA
>NW_015508958.1:12421-13379 GCF_001515645.1 Sinocyclocheilus grahami | reverse complement strand
CTCAAGTCTTTTCTTTATGACAGTCACTGGAGGAACGATGGATGGACATTCATGAAAGCTTTTGCACGAACTTAAGGATCCTTGTTGACAATTTTCAGACACTTTCTGAAAATGTACATAAAAGTTCTCCAAAGGCTGTCTGAGGAAATGGTGCCTCAAGTTTCTTTTTCTCTTATTATTTTTACAGTGACAAACATGTATGTTTAGAAATAAAAACAGATAATCTCGCAACCAAACAAGTAACTGTAAAATTCGACACACTGACTGAAGGTTCTCTACAAAACTTACTTTATTAACATTTGACCAAACTAAACATCTAACAATTCTGCTTATATCCTTGTTTGTTTACTTTGATCTTGTCTAAAAGATCAGATCAACGATTTTGAGCTACATTAAGCGATGTGTCCATTCAAAGACTAAAAACAATCAATCACAGTATCCATATTTTCAGTGACACATCAGCTAAACATGACTCTAGATTAACATACAGAAACAGATACGGTTTAACAACATGTTCAACTTCCCAAGAAAACATCAAATATTCTCACAGCCCCCCTCTTCAGATTACAAAAAAATATATAATAAGAAAAATAAATATATAACACTTTAGCACAATATCCTTCAAACGCGTATGTGCGACAGTCAGACACATGAGCTCATTTGACTGTCTGCTGTGAGAGATATCACTCCACAACATATCGATTCAGATTAGCTTTTATAAAAGCCCTGACCAAAATAAAACACGTATTTAACAGAACTACCACTGGTGTCATCACAAGAATGTTTGTAAGAGCACTTATATTGACTAACCGGTTCAGCAGTCGCCATCTTCTACAAATGTGAAGGGTCTTTCCGTGTGTGAAAACACTATTTGATTGGCCCAACTCAACCGAGCACATGCGAGTCAGAGTAGCACGCGTCTGCACAGCGACCCCTAGAGGACTCTGAGCGAAGAGGA
>NW_015508958.1:5267-9509 GCF_001515645.1 Sinocyclocheilus grahami | reverse complement strand
TTTTTTTTTTTTTTTGCAATTTAATGTGTTATTGCTGAATAAATGTATCATTTCTTCCTAAAAAATGTAAATCTTACTGACCCCAACTTTTTAACAGTAGTGTATTTTCACTACTAAAGGAAAAATGACAATTAATTTATTTTCATAATTACCTGATTTTCTGACACAGGTTGGTTTTAGGATTTTTACAGAACTTGCACTCTCCACATTGGGGTACATACAGCGGAATAACAGTATCGCCTTCAACAACAAAGAGAAAGAGCTTCAAGATTTCTGCATAACACCCAGAACTGCTCACATTTTACACATTAAATGTCATTCACGTGAGGGTAAATAGTCCATTTTGACATGCCTGGTTTGAATTTGGTGACCCCTTCGCCAACACTCTCAACAGTGCCTGCCCCCTCATGACCCAGGATGACAGGAAACAAGCCCTCAGGGTCACTCCCACTCAGAGTGTAGGCGTCAGTGTGACACACACCTGTAGCATGAATCTAAAACATACAACTATGAAGACTTCTCACAGTTACAGATTTCGAACAGCTATGCATTAAGCTATGCAGTAATAAATGACTTGATTTGATTGTTTAATTATTTTAATAAAGAACACAAACAGGCTTCTGCATAATCATGCTCAAGACAATACTGCGGGGTCAAAACTGAACACCTGCCCGGTGTAAATCTGTCACAGAACATGGTGCTTTGACAGGGTGCAGCTGCAAGCTGGTTTGTTACAGCTTTAGTAGAGCCGGTGCAATTAGAAAGTGAAATTGTGACTCTATCAGTTATGAAAACATCTCAAAATACTCTGATATGTCACTTTAAAATGTTAAAAACAAAGGTTTTATGGAGCACCAAAGTACTCGGTGCTATCTACAATTTATCCACATCAAATAACCTATTGCTTTTGTCAAAAGGTACAATGTTCAGATTAATGGTTTACCTTCACTCGAACTTCATGGGCTTTAGGTGGAGCTACTTCCACCTCTTCAACGGAAAGAGGCTTACCAGCCTCCCAGGCCACTGCTGCCTTGCACTTGAGCACCTGAGGATGAATTGAGAAGATTTCAGTTCATAAATCCTCTTAGAAGAATTGTTTTGGTAACTCATTTTCCCATAAAATGAAGGTTATGTAAGCCACTGCTCTGGATGAAGTTATGCAGATACAGTGCAGTTTGAGATGCAATTAGATGCACAAAACCATGTGATTTTTAATACATTTCATGTACAGTTTAGCAAAATCGACCCAATATATAGTGAATCTCTATGTATATGATGTAATAAATCAATGCTGAAAGCTCGTTGAATGCAACAATAACGAGATCAGACTAACATGTTTCTGATCTTTTACGCATGCATTGTCACATATCTGAAAACAGAAAACAAGGGCAACGGAAAACAGGTCAAAGCAGCACAATGGATCTTTGTATACCAAGATCTGCACTCCTGTATTGCACAAGTGCTGTTACATATTTGAAACCGTTTTTGATTGTACGTCTTTGCACTCGAGTTTTTTCACAAATAGTGCAAAATTACGATTATTAAAAGCGTCCAAATGCACGCTGTAAATACTTAACGTTGTTCAAAGGGTGAGGGCAAATTCGCTGCAAACTTACTTTCCCGGTTGTGTCCATGCTTTTCTTCTACCACGAGAGGAAGGAAAGGAGGGGTGGGGCAAACTGAAGAACTCTTTCTTCAACCAATAAGAGACCAGGATGTGGCTACGCTTGAGCAAAGTTCGTTGTTTTTCTCAGCGCAAGCAGCGCTTTTCCATTTTATTGGTTTGTTGCTAAACGATTAATCTTTTGAATTGTAAACAATGAATTAAAGAGCAACTAGAAATTGCGTCTCAAAGCATTTCTGATGCCTGTACACTGTAAATATGTAATAAGTTATGTCTGGAAATGGAACTTTAGGTCATCTGGTCTTTCAATGTCCACATGCATAACTATCAGCACAGTTTCGGTAGTTGAAATAGGCTGCTGTATTTGTATTATATAATAATCACAAAATCAATTAGGAACTGTGAAATATAGTGACCAAAATGCCATCCTTTAATGTCTGACATGCTGTCACTTGTCTATTTATCAGCATCTTCAAAATGTATAATTGTTATTTTAAACTGTAGTCAGTGACATGTTGTTTTTCCAAGAATAGTAATTTTCCAATGCTGTCTGGTTCTGCACTGAAGATCTGGAAAAAACCCTGACTAAACACTTTGTCCAGCTGTTGATAACACGACACATTGCTTTTTTATAAACCGTCTCTGACAGCTTTGCAGAATCAGGAATCATTCAAACACTTGAGCAATAGCATATTTTGGAATTTGTGAACAAACATGTTGGTAAATCACAGTAGAATTAGTAAAAAAAAGCAAGTTGGCCATGTTAAAACTACAGTAATACCATCGATTTTATTTTGCAAGTCCATGGTGGCATCTGGAGTTCAAATGAAACAAATTGCAATTCTGTAAATGCAAATATTCATTATAATCCAACAATGTTTTCTACATTATTATAAGTATCTGTGTAGTTGGCTTTACCATTTTGTCACACTACAGAACCTTGATGTTGCTCAAGTCTATACTGGTCCAACTGTCAGTGGATGCAAACCAACCAGTCAAGGCTATGGAGACACCTGTCCTCTTTGAACACAGGGATGTGGTAACTTAAAACCTCAGCCCTATTAGTATACCAAATTTAAAAAATCTACTGCAGAAAAATACACATATGTTACAAAACAAAGTAAAAAGTTCCGCTGTACAAGAGAGTCATCAAATAACAGTCCAAATGCTGCTTCAGGCTTCTCACTGGAAGTCTCCCCAGAAGAAGAAAGGACACATCCCATACTGCGAGACCTTCATCATCTTCCACCTGCAAAGCAAGTAAGAAAAAAGTGACGTGTTTCTCCTACTACAATGAAGATGTTTTAATTGAATGAAAAATACAGATCAGCAGGGCTGGGCGATACAGCCCAAAAAAATGATCACGCTATTTTTTTTGTCATATCAGTCGATATCGATAATTATCACGATAAATGTCAAATCTTTATTTCTTTCAAGTTTAAAGCCAGATTTTTGCTCCAAAATGAAAGTTGTAGAAACCAGACCATTCATTTCCTTAACAAAATAAATAGAAAAATAGAAAAAATAATTTCTTAGTTTCTGCATGTTCTAATGAGTGATATTGGTTCAAATCAAGAAACAGATTTGGGTTGACTGATAATATTAATAATAACATCACTTTTTTTTGTCTCTTAGAAATGCACATTTGATAGTCGCTTGAGTTAGGATGCAGAGGTAAATATTTGTTCATTATCAAAATCAGTAACATTTGTAAAAATTGTAGCAACCTCCATTTTATATGGTTAAATTTATTCTGAGTAAGCATTGGTCTCCCATAGTAGCATACATTTAAATCATGATAAACAGTTAAAACCATGGTACAACTATAAATATATGTTTTTTTTAGGTAGCCTATTTGTATGAAAAACAGTAGTCTAAAAACATTCAGTATAAATGCACACATGCTATACCTTAATCTATACTATAATTACCATAACTCCAGTATAAAAAAATTCAGTGTGAATATCCCAAGTTTCTGCCACAATGCCTTGGTGCAGTGAGTGTTACTACAGTAAATCCATGGTAAATGATGGCGATGTGTAGATTGAACAGCCTTCTGACTGTCTCGTTGCACACAGTGTTTCTCCTGTTTGATTTTAAACTAGTTTAAATCAATTTTAAAGTAATTTGTGTTCATCGCTGAATTCAAGCAGTGGATCGCACAGCACTGTTTAGTGCTCGCGTGACCAAGTAAACACATCTGCTCTAGTGAACTTTGATCCGAGTGGATAAACGATCTGTGTGGCGCGCTTCAAATGAGCTGCGCTGTTTCGTTACGCTTTTGGCGCATAAACATTATATCGAACATTTATCGAACTCTTCATATCGTTTTATCAAGGAAAATTATATCGTGATAATTATCGTTATCGTATTATCGCCCAGCCCTAGAGATCAGATATAATATTCACATATAATCAGAATGAGCTTTAATGCCAGGTATGTTTACACATACGAGGAATTTGTTTTCGTGACCGAAGCTTCCACAGTGTAACAGAATGACAGTGACAGAACAAAAAACACAGATAAAAAAAAAATAATAATAAATGAAAAGTAAAACAAGGAATAAAAAATACACAAATCGACAATTGTATGTACAGGTATATTATGTGCAAATTGAA
>NW_015508958.1:3150-3743 GCF_001515645.1 Sinocyclocheilus grahami | reverse complement strand
TGTGTATTTAGCCTGTTTATACAAGACATTGTACATAATACACTGCTGTTCAATGTAGATGATTCAATGTAAATGCAGCCTTGGTGATCATAAGAGACGTCTTTCAAAAACATTTTTAAAAATCTTACAGACCCCAACTTTTTAACATTAATGTATATTCAATATATAAAATTTAGTTTGTGGATTTGTAAAGGCATGAATGCATACATGATGGAATTTACATTTTTAGATAAATTCTTCCATTAAACTGAATTTAGTACTTTCATCATTATTTTCTGATGATCAACATAGCAAATTAGCTCTGAATCCACATCTTCCACCTCTGCCTCCTCTGAATCCTCCACCACCTCCATGCCCACCAAATCCTCCACGTCCACCAGATCCTCCACGACCACCACCATTGCCACCACGACCTCCACGGAAGCCACCTGCAAATACATAATTCACTTTGTGGTTTATATCTTCAAAGGTAAACCACAATGTTAGAGTTATGTAGATGTTATATTATCAGAGATGATAATAAAACTGAATCTATCATCATATGTATTCTGTTTTCTTGTGTGATCTTACCTCCTCTCCCACCTCTTCCTCCA
>NW_015508958.1:2627-3114 GCF_001515645.1 Sinocyclocheilus grahami | reverse complement strand
CTGTTTTCTTGTGTGATCTTACCTCCTCTCCCACCTCTTCCTCCACGGGGTGGCCCCTTCTCACCTGGAGGCCTCGGGAGGAATCTCTGGAGGGGCATCAGCTTTATAGGGTCAATGAAGAACTGATGCAAGAGGAGAGAAAGAGAAAAGCTAATTAAATATATTGTCATAATACTGTAAGTTACATCCTAGGGAACTGATAAGAGGCAAAAAAGCCAAAGGAAGCAGCTAAAATTGCTTCTAAAAATCCCTTTGATATTCTGAAGCAGTATCTGCTTGTAAATTACAGATAATTTTAAAAGAACACCCACTGATCATTGTCTAATATTGAAAATAACTCTGATAAGTGGTGGGGTGTTCTTTAAAAAACATGATCGCACAAAATAAGACTTACTTTTGAAAAGTTATTTGGTGTGACATGCTGCATTCCAACATGTTTATTTATATATATATATATATATATATATATATATATAGGGGTGCACAC
>NW_015508958.1:0-332 GCF_001515645.1 Sinocyclocheilus grahami | reverse complement strand
ATACACTTCATAGCTTAGACTTTCTCTGGAGATGGCCAAATTCAATTTTTTTTTTATTAAAAGTACTATGTAAATCTAGTTTGTAATTTGAATAACTCATAACATGATGTCACAATATTAATGTATAAAACTTAACCTCACCAATGTACTCTCTCTCTTTGCAGTCGCATTCAATGTCAACCTGCGGCCTCCTGAAACCATCTTCAAAATCATCTTCTGGTTTGGTTACTTAAACAGCTGCCTGAATCCCATCATCTATCCCTGCTACAGCCGGGAGTTCAAGCTAGCTTTCATCCGCATCCTGAAATGCAGATGTCACCACAGGAGACGGC
>NW_015508957.1:15697-17697 GCF_001515645.1 Sinocyclocheilus grahami | reverse complement strand
TAGATGCAGGCCTCTTTCCTTCGCCATTGTTTATTACCTTGCCAATATTTACATTTGGGTAATTCTTAGGAAACATTTGTGCCTGACAATTTTAGGAGTTTAAAATATATTACATATATATAACAGTTATTAATAAAACAGTATTTGCACTGTTATTAATATTTAAAACCAGCACTGTAGCCACCATAAGAAGATAGATAAATATATTTTTCAATGTCTTTTTAAACTATTACTCCCAAGCCTATAATGTATATATGAGCAATACCACACCTGTAGTCATGCGACATGGCTCTTGCTGATATACCGCAATACCGCACTACTACAAGTGTGATATTGCATTTATACAACAGTTTGATGGCACAAGTGTGTAAATAAATAAGAATCAACCACAGAGTGCCTTAAAACATTTTGTGTGCAGACAAACTGCTTCTTGCTGCCATGGATTCAAATCTAAAGTTGACAGTTTATCAGCTTAGTCCAAGTCTCCGTTACTAATTCCAAAACGTCACTTTAGAACTAGTAATGAAGGATCACTGAGTTGCTTCATTAAAAGCTTATTGTATTACTGAATTAAAAGCAGTTTATTATGTGTATTCATTCTTCAGCTCAATCTCATATTCAGCATAATACATTAGTTTGAAAGTCTGCTGAGGAAAGCGATATCTTTGTCGTACTATACTTTCATCTGTTAAGGGTGATTTCCGATGACAGTGCTGCAGTGTATTTATTGTCTGCGTCTTACAAGGTGTTGTTGAAAGTAAAAATAACTTCCTTGTTTACAACCCTGTTTCAGTCTGTTTCAATGTAAATGTCTTTATTTATTACTCACTCATAAAATCAGTCTCTTGTCGCCATCTAACGGTGGAACAATGTAATCAAATCACAAATTTGCCAACACTAAATACTATAATTAAATACTACTATTATTTCTATAAAAATATTATTTATGT
The DNA here is from genome assembly GCF_001515645.1 of Sinocyclocheilus grahami. Lineage (NCBI taxonomy): Eukaryota > Metazoa > Chordata > Actinopteri > Cypriniformes > Cyprinidae > Sinocyclocheilus > Sinocyclocheilus grahami. The sequence continues at coordinate 16,747 of NW_015508957.1, read as the reverse complement.
GTAACCGGGTGGTAATTAACCTTATAATTTGTTTCTCTCCTTGCATGTTATTTTATTGTCCTTTACTATGTTCAGTGAATTATAAAGACATGAAAAACAGTGGTTGCCTGTATTTTCCTGGAGTCGTCAGCAGGTGGCACTGTGTGTGTTGCGTATGAGACAGTACGCATGCGCTCTCACCCTCGGACATTTGGGTGAGACGTGCAGCGAGACACGCACTCTCGGGGAAATAGTGGAGTTTTTGTGATCATCCATGATGTACAACAATGATGAGGATTTCAGCCCTTGTTGAGTGAACGTGAGGTGTTATATAGGAGCTAATTCTAATTATTCCCACTGCCATATTGTATGGAAACATTGTGATATCGTGTTACATTACTCGTATTTTTGATTTTCCATCTTTTTGCACTGAGATTTTTGTATTAGTTTTTTTGCATTTTGAAAATTGCATTCTGAGTAATGTTGAGCTGTGAGGAGGTTTAATTGGTATCACCAGCTCTGTGAAAGTTCTATCTAAATTTTATTTTGCTACTTCATATTTTCCTGTTCATTTTGTGAACCTTCTTGTCAATTAAAGTGAGAAGACACTTTTGATAGTAAAACGTTTTCCAATAACCAATAACTGAAAAAACTTAAAGTAAATAGAACCCCTCAGTGTGTTCCTGGTGGTAAATTTAAATCCCTGGTCACACATTTTGGTACCAGGAGTGGGGTTGTTTATTCAATCTGATTCGTTTTTTTCAGCGGTTTAGTTAGACAATACGGCAGTGGTGAATATTTTTCAGAGGTGGAGGACGTCCAGAGTGTGGAGGATTGCGGGTGCGAATGAGATTGTCAGCGTGGGACTGATTGGGTTTCCAGTGTGCCAGGCGTGTCTTTTTGTCAACGTGTTGGTTTCCAGGATTTCATTGCTACATCCAGGAACTGTGCATCAGCATGAGGGTCTGTCTGAGGTACTGAAAAGGACTGAGAAAGCGGGACGAGTTTCACACCAAGGACATTGATCTTGAACTGTTGAGTTAATTCTTAGTTAATGCTTTTTGACCTGCT
>NW_015508957.1:12904-14179 GCF_001515645.1 Sinocyclocheilus grahami | reverse complement strand
TCGTGGGTAAGACTCCTGCTCATGTGCCTGCTTGGTCTGCAGCTACTGTCCTGATTAAGGGGATGGAATGCAGTAAAAAAGATGGTTCCGCGTGGTTGGTAGAACCAGCAAATGTGCCCTTACCAGGAGGGTTGGTTGTAGTGCCTACCTTGGTCACGTCAGAGTTACCTGTGTGTCCAGTGAGAGTACTTAACCTGTCTCAGGAAGACCTTTGGCTTAAGCCTAGGGCCCGTCTGGGTTTGTTGTCCCTGGTAGATGGTAACAGTGTGGGTTCGTCTTGCGAAGTAAGGTTTCAGCGAATCTCTGCGGATGCAGAACAGGTCACTATGTGTGGCGGTCCTGGTTCTGAGCCTCAGGCCCAGTCAGTCTTGGATCACGTCAACATGGGGGGCATGCCTGAACAGCAGGTTCAGTTAAAAGCTCTGCTGGGCAAGTACTCAAGTGTGTTTGCCCTGAAGGATGATGATTTGGGTTATACAGATAAGGTTCAGCACGAGATACATCTGACTGATGACATACCAGTGAATCAGCCTTACCGACGAATTTCCCCAAATCAGTACCAAGAGGTAAGAGAGCACATCACTAAGTTACTAAAGAAGGGTGTTATTCAAGAGCGTGTGAGTGCTTACGCCTCGCCTGTGGTACTAGTGCGCAAAACCGATGGGTCACTACGGTTGTGTGTAGATTATCGAAAACTCAATGCTAAGACGAGGCGTGACGCATTTCCGCTACCCAGAATTGATGAGAGCTTTGATGCCCTCAGGGGAGCGAAGTTTTTCTCAACTGTGGACTTGGTTTCTGGGTATCATCAGATCGCAGTGAGTGACAGGGATAGGGCCAAGACAGTGTTCACCACGCCTTTTGGTTTGTTTGAGTACCAGAGGATGCCGTTCGGGGTCTGCAATGGACCGTTGACCTTTCAGCGGCTTATGCAGGCTGTTATGAGCGATCTAATCTTCCAGGTGTTTTCGCAGACATTTGGGGAACACCTGGAAAGGTTAGAGATGGTGCTGAAACGGTTGGCTGAAACCGGTTTAAAGGTCAAGCTCTCCAAGACTCTATGCATTTCCTTGGCCACCAGGTGTCAACGCAAGGGATTTCTCCTGATCCAGACAAGGTCGCTGCGGTCAGTTATTGGAAGACCCCAGAAACCGTCAAGGAGTTGAGGACATTTTTAGGGTTTTGCAGCTATTATTGGAAGTTTGTCGAGGGCTTCTCAAAGATAGCTGAACCCTTACATGACCTGTTAAATGCTTGCTTGAGTGGAGGCAGGTG
>NW_015508957.1:11510-11914 GCF_001515645.1 Sinocyclocheilus grahami | reverse complement strand
CTTCTGATGGGCGTGAAAATGTTTTGGTTGTTACCGATGTTTTCATGAAGTTTACACAGGCATTTCCCACAAAAGATCAAAAGGCCGATACCACAGCGAAGGTCTTGTTGAAGGAGTGGTTTATGAAGTATGGCGTCCCGGAGAGGTTGCACTCCGATCAAGGTCGAAACTTTGAAAGTGAGGTAATCGCCGAGCTGTGCAGACTCTATGGGGTGAAAAAGACCCGTACGACCCCTTATAGGCTGCAGGGAAATGCCCAATGTGAACGGTACAACCGAACACTTCACAACCTGTTACGTACGTTATCGCCAGAACGTAAGCGCCGTTGGCCTGAGTACTTGCCGGAGTTAGTCCAGGCGTATAATGTGACGCCACATGCTACTACAGGGTTTTCCCCTTATTAT
>NW_015508957.1:8773-9306 GCF_001515645.1 Sinocyclocheilus grahami | reverse complement strand
TTAATTAATTTCCCGCTCGTCACTTCACACTTCCCTCCCTGCAGCAATCTTCCTCTGCTGTGTTCCAGGTAGCATCTAGTGCCTGGGATTATTTCAGGGTGCTTTTATATTGACAAGTCAGATCCAACAAAAGTCTGGAGGCTCTTAATTGCCTTGCTAGGGCTTCAGGAAGCTAGTCTCAAGATGAGAAAGTAATCCCTGGCCAGTCCATAAATTTGATGGAGCAACAAGACACAGGCTCATACTTCGATATGGAGTGACTACTTGTTTTTTTCTTTCTTGAAAAACTGCATGTGGAGTTTTTCATGTTACACAATGATCCAGACAAAAATTTGACTTTTCATTCATAGTTCAGGAGGCTCAGTTATGTTTCCTCTAAGTGAATAGTCGAGCCAAAATGAAAACATATTTACTTCAAGACGTTCTTTCTTTCAAACAACATCAAATAAATGTCAACGCTGTTCTTTTTCATAATATGAAAATTGATGCTGTGAAGCTCAAAAAATGAGAAAAACCAACAATAAAACTATATT
>NW_015508957.1:6596-7410 GCF_001515645.1 Sinocyclocheilus grahami | reverse complement strand
ACGTGAACAAACATTAATAAACATAAAAACAGCAATGATGTTACACATACGTTACACAATAATTAGTGAAGGTCATTGGCTATGATGAAAACATGGTGTTTCACAGCTGTATATCAGTGGTGTTTAGTAACTTCTATAGTTATTCGTCTCATATATGGTCCAATTGACTGAGAGGTGCTTTTGTCCCCAAATTTAGAAGCATGGATCAGTAAATTAGATTTACATGGCCAGTCTATATTATGCTGTACACTCACAATGTATAGTCAAAGCTTACCATCACACAGGTGATTTGTTTATTTTTTATAGAAAGGAATATGAATAATCCATAAAAAGTAACTGTAATCTGATTATATATATATTTTTAAAATGTAATATAATCTAATTACAAGTGCTTAATTTTTTGGAATCTGATTATGTAATCCAGATTACTTGTAATCAGTTACTACCCAGCTCTGCATACAGTATTTGTTTTTGTGGAAAATCACACCTATTCATATTAATATAGCTCTAAACCTTCCAATGGTTGACATCCAGTAAGATGAGCTATTTACATTTATACGTTTAACAAACACTTTTATTCAAAGCAACATGCAAATGAGCTGCAAAGTGACATTGGATAATACAGATAATTTTGTCTGTTAAGAAACATCTTCACTTTTGATTGCAGACAGGTAGATCGGCAAATCTGAGACAAGTTTAAGACATTGCTGACATTTCATCCAAACCTCTAGAGAAGACATATATGACATTACTGGGGTCTTTTTTCCTGAGGATAAACATCTGAGAAGCATAAAAACAGGAGTCAACATGAAAT
>NW_015508957.1:5006-5385 GCF_001515645.1 Sinocyclocheilus grahami | reverse complement strand
TGTGTGTGTGTGTTCTAGATAAAAGTCACATTCAGTGGCTTTGCTTGTCATCATGTAAATGGAGAAAAAAATGATTTGTGATTAGCTGGTGTGTGAATGAGGATTTGTGAGATTTGCATGTTTGTGTGTGTTAGTGGGTGGGTGAGGAGGTGTGTAAGAGTGTGTGAAGAGAGCTGAGCTTTCAGTCCTCCTCTGAATTCACACGCACCGCATTCAAATACTTTCAATTAAAGGCAGTCTATGAATGCCGAACCTGAATGGAAGCTGACTTTTAATTATCCTGTCGTGTGTGTGATCTGTCTGTGTGTGGGACAGTGTGTGTGTTGTCTCTGTGGTGTGTACTCTCTTCTGGAGCTCTGATCGCCTCTGATGAGCTCTG
>NW_015508957.1:0-1022 GCF_001515645.1 Sinocyclocheilus grahami | reverse complement strand
GGAAACAAAATGGAGGGGAAACACACAATTTAAACTGTTGGGGTCCGAGATTCGACAAAGGCGTAAATGAACACAATAGTCTTTTAAGCCAACATCCGAGGGACTACACGGGACAGACAGGAACACAGGTAACACCAGGGTTGACGTACAATCTCGGACAAAGACAGACCGCACAGACTCTAACTTAAATAATTAACAAACACAGGTGAACTGAATGATTAATTAAACTAAACGAGGACAGGAAAAATACCATATAAGGAACACCAGGAACAAAGACAGGGTCTGAACACAATTAACTAAACAGTCCATGATCCTGACATAAATTGCCCCATATCAAGAGTGATATTTCCATATGTTACCTAAAAAGTGACATAATTTTCACATATGTAAATTCTCTGGGTAGATGAAAATATACATTCATAACATATACAAAATCCCTATAAAATCATATGTACATCATATGTGCAGATGTACATATGTTTTTCAAAGACATGCCTATTTTTTATATTTAATATCAACATGTATTGACAGGTTTTAAGATGGATATGCATGACATATATGTCCAAAAATTTATTACAAATACATAATTTTATTTTATTTTTTTATGTACTGGACATATATTTTAAAATATAAAATCATTCCAATTTCTAATAGGTTTCATTTAGGCTGCATATATACATATTACATTTGGGTAAGGTGTAGTATATCAGTGGCATGAAAATATCTCTGATTTGGAGTGAATAATGAAAGTGCATGTCAAACACAAACTCTTTCAATACTATTCAATGTGGTTAATAATAAAGAATACGTAGGTGTAAACAAACCGTTGACTGCTGGTGTATAGATACATTCTCATTACAATAATTCTCTACATTCTCTCATTACATAAAAAACATAGGAAGCATATAATAACTATTCATAAACACACATAACAGGTATGTGTGTCACTCATGAACAAACAGATATGAAGTGTCACCGAATCAGTCCTGACCGTTAGCATGTTTAATGGGAGTGCTGACAGT
>NW_015508956.1:14720-17706 GCF_001515645.1 Sinocyclocheilus grahami | reverse complement strand
CTTCCTCTATATATCTGCCACAGATAGAGAGGGAGAGAGAATAATAAAGTGGGAAGTGAAAATAAAATCAGATTGAAACGAAAGTGAAACAAATAAAGGAGAAATGAAAGTGTTGAGGAATGAGAGTCCAGCGGCTCCCTCTAGTGTCCAGATGGTGTTCAGCACCACGGACAGCAACACACACACACACACACACACACACACACAGTCTCAGTCAGTCCAGAAGATGGCATTACACCTCATAAAACATAATGCAGAATTACTGACCTTCAGGAGCTGTGTAACTGAAACATAAATCAAATCATAATGCAGTTTATATGGACAGGCCTGAGCTGCTGCTGACTTTGTAAGAAAATGAGTTACTGATGTGGTTTGATGCTAAAATAATAATGATTTTATTTATACTTCTTTTATAATCTTTTATTTTGTTCACAAATGCACACCATGTTTTTCAAAAATGTCCCCACAAGGTCAAAATTTACTAGTATTACTATCCTTGTGGGGACATTTGGTCCCCATAATGTGATAAATACCAGGAACACACACACACACACACAGTCTCAGTCAGTCCAGAAGATGGCATTACACCTCATAAAACATAATGCAGAATAACTGACCTTCAGGAGCTGTGTAACTGAAACATAAATCAAATCATAATGCAGTTTATATGGACAGACCTGAGCTGCTGCTGACTTTGTAAGAACAAGAACATTAGTTACTGATGTGATTTGATGTCAAAATAATAACACGGTATTGTTATAAAGAACAATCATCTTTTATTTCGTTCACAGTTGTATACAACAAAACACACATTATTGCCCATATAATTTTAAGCAAAATGAGAAAACACTACATAAATCCCTTCAGCAGGTGCAATGGTGGTGTTTACTGAGCAAATAAACTAAAAACAGCAGATCGCTAACATGTATTCACTGTAATCACTGGCTCATAACTGCATGCAATGATAGACATTAATGTGAAGACAGATAATTGTTGAAGGAACATCATCAGGACCGTCTGTGTCTTTCAGACCCTCAGTAGATGATAATGATGATGGAGCAACTAATCAGAGGGGTTTGTGGGTAATTGTGAAGTAGCATAGACTGTTTTAGTAGAATCAGAGGGGGTTGTGGGTAATCCTGGAGTAGCATAGACTGTTTTTGTAGAATCAGAGGGGTTTGTGGGTAATCCTGGAGTAGCATAGACTGTTTTAGTAGAATCAGAGGGGGTTGTGGGTAATTGGGCCGTAGCATAGACCGTTTTAGTTCCTGTATCTGGATCAGTGTGAGGTCTGGTGTCTGCAATTTCCTCATAAATGAAGCCGGTTTGAGGAACCTTTGAAGAGAATGAGAAATTATTCACAGCTCTCGAGGTTCCCAGACATCACAGCAGGATCATGGTCACATTCATACATACACATTATTATCAAACACGCTGATTTTACAAACCGCTTCACTGTTTCCTTTTCCGGGTTTGGGCATTTTAGAGGCTGAATTAGGGCCTGTAAAACAAATATTATACTACATTAAATAGAATAATCTTTCACATTCATGCTCAACATTTTAGATGTTTAAAATTTATTTTTTAATTTTATTTGTTTTACTTCGTTTGGGAGAAACTTTCCATCCACTTTCTATTCATCAGATGGCATTTTATTTCACATACATTTACAAAAACTGAACTAAAGACTTCACTGTTTGGGTTTCAAGACAAAATACCACATGGAATAAATATATTAAATATAACATTTTCACTTCACCAATAGACTTTAAAGCAAACACATAAATAATTATTTTGTAATTACACCGCACATCACTTCACAGTGCATTTGTGAGCACTTTATTTTACAGTAATATTCCTCATGTACATACTATGTACTTATTGTAGTAATTACAATAACTGGGTAATAGTAACTTGGCACTAACCCTGAATCTAGCCTTAACCCATGCAGTTACTGCATATTACTGAGTATGTTCTTGGCTAAGTACACTGTAAGTATACATAGATTGTAAAATAAAGATCAACTGTGCATTGTCTTGTTTTGACCAGCAGGGGGGAAATAACATCTTTTCATTTACTCATTATTTCTCAGACAACCATGCAATTTACTTGCACCATTCTGATAGATAAATTAATATGACAAAACTGTAAAATGGTAACAAATGACATGTAAAGAAAGCTATCGAACTAGATCAACACAAACAAGGAAAGAGGTTGATCTTGAGTCTTACGCCTCATGCAGTAAATCACTGTGAATGATACGAGTCCAATGATGATCAGAACGGCAGCCACAGACAGACCGATGGTCAGAGACGAACCTGAGAAAACACCAGATCAAAACATCAGTGCAACTCAGTGACAGTGTCCAGATTACAACGTCTGGAGATGAATTTTCAAAAATCAGTCAATCGTTCCTCCTCACAATTCTGGTCATAATAGATGTTAAAGGTCATGTGACTTCAGAATGCTGGTAATTTAGAGAAATATGTGAACTGATTGACAAGTAGGAGTAGTGTAGGTTATAATATAAGCAACTGAGGCGCATGGCAAGAACTGCGTTACAAGAAATAGTGACAGTTGCATAATAGAGTTGCATAAATACAATACAATAAAATAAAAAATACAAATACAGCAATTAAGATTATGCAAGAAGTTTTACATTTACATCTGATAACAATTTCTAAAACATTTTCTGGTAAATCTTACAAAGCAAGTCCTAAACTGATCTTACTGAATACAAGTATGTTGTCTAATAAAATGTTTCTGATTGACGATGATGATGATGATGGTTGGGGAAAAAGGTTTTGCACTATTAAGAAATGCATTTATTGCAACATGTAGACAAACTACAAAGTGTATTGTTTTGTATCATTAATACTTTTCTTTTCCTGTTCATGACCGTGAAGCTGCTTTGAAACAGTCTGTATTGTATAAACAGTGCTGGGTAGTAACTGATTACATGTAATCTGGATTACAGTTACTTTTT
>NW_015508956.1:12707-14633 GCF_001515645.1 Sinocyclocheilus grahami | reverse complement strand
TGGGTAGTAACTGATTACATGTAATCTGGATTACAGTTACTTTTTTATGGATTACATGATTACATATGATTTATAAATTGGCAGTAAATTGTACCTTTTAAAATGTCCTTTCTAAAACCCCTACTGCGTCTCATACCATTTAGCTTTGACTATATTCACAATATAGAATAGCCATGTAAATGTTGTGTAAATACATTTGCAATACAATTTAGACCATGTATGAAACAAATAATTATGCAAATTACTAAACACTGGTGATGTATAGATGTGAAACACCATGTCATTATCATATCCAGTGACTCAGATTTAATTAATTATTAAATATTAAGCCCAGCTTGGGAAACCCTGGTTTTATGTAATGTTTAACAAAGTAAAAAAATATATTTTCTTGCTTTGTATTTTTGTCTTGTTTTCTAATATAAATATCTAAACATGCTTGAATCAAGATGCATTTACTTGACAAGTAAAATTACGTCTTTTTTTCTGAAAAAAAAAAATATTGTTACCTTTTGCTTAAAACAAGCAATAATATCTGCCAATGGGGCAAGAAAAATAATCTTGTTTAGCTTTTGAATTAAGATTATTCTTCTTAACCTACTGGCAGATATTTTTGCTTGTGTTAAGCAAATACTAAAACAAAAATGATAATTATTTTCAGAAAACAAGCCATAATATCTTTGACAAGTAAATGCATTTTTTTTTGTTGTTGCAGTGAATGCATTGTATGATAATGGAATATATTTTCTTTTTTATATTAATATGGTGCTTTAAAACATGGTAAGTTTAAAACAAGTTAGATAGAAAGTAATCTAAAAAGATACAAGTATATATTACCTAAAAGTGAGTAACTTAGATTACGTTCGATAACTAGGTGTATGTGCAAAGACAGTGAGTGGAGGCCCCTTTCCCATCATCCCATGATCCATGCTATTTATCACTATTTGTTTTTTTCAAATAATAAGATACTATACTAATAAGATACTACCTATACATATTTCACTCACTGATACAGTAATTAAAAACAACAATATTACAAATATGTATATCACGTGTAATAGTAATATAAAATTAGTTACTGTATTATTTGCATTCATGTTAATGCAGTGCTCTGAATAATCTTTGTGTATGAATTATGCTATACATAATGCTTAGAATTGTGCTGCAGATAAAATTGACATGAATTGCATGTTTTATTAACAGAGACGTTGTGAGTTGTAGACGATAACATTACAACTCTTTCAAACTACTTATAATTGAAAAATACAGTATATCAATAAATCAATAAATCAATCAATCAAATACAAATGAAATAATTAATTAGGCCTACCTTCCCTCGCGTCTTGTGATGGGCCGTTTGCTGTGACTGCTGTGGTTGCTGGAACAGAGTGTTTCATGTGAAATCACATTCTTATTGTTATTATTATTATTACTATTATTATTATTCAGTTTATTATCATCCCATCTTGAGCAAGCTCAATTTAATTCATTTTGACGCAAGATCGCATGTGTCTACATCTACAATATGCAAACATAATTTACATATTGTTTTACATATTTATATTTTATCTCTAAAATAGTCTCAGGTTCGCACACTTTCCATGTTATTTCAGTGTTTAGAGGTGAGACTGTTTACCACTGGCTTACACGTAACATTTAGCCGTGAGCGCATCTAGCATCCAGGTTCGGCATATTAACTAATGTCTTGTTTTCCCAAAAAAAAAAAATACATTTTTTTTTTAGTATTTGCTTAAAACAAGCAAAAATATCTGCCAATGGGGTAAGAAGAATAATCATAATTCAAAAAAAAAAAAATTCTTCAGAAAACATGACAATATATTTGCCAAGTAAATGCATCTTGATTCAAGAATGTTTAGATATTTATTCTAGAAAGACAAAAATACTAAGCAAGAATTTTTTTTTTTTTTT
>NW_015508956.1:8754-10534 GCF_001515645.1 Sinocyclocheilus grahami | reverse complement strand
CTAAAAATAACCTTTTTCAACATTTGAAGCAGAATAAGCAGAATATCAACACAACAATCTTCTGAGTTGAACTTGTTTCATAATGAATGCACTTGACTGAGAAACTTGAATGAGAAAATAATTTATGCCCAAATTAACAAATCAGCATTGATGATGGTCATGTTTAAAACTGGGTTAAATGCAACTGGGTTACTCACCCAATATAATGGTCAGATCCACTTCAGTGCAGACATTTATTCCTGATTTATTATCTCCACATGGCCCAGAATCCCGTTTTCTCAGATCTCCGATGGTGAAAACTGCTGTTCTTTTGTTGTCATTCAGAGAGAATCTTCCAACCTCAGCCCATTCATATTCAGTATTAGTCTTGTCTGTGCTCTCTGACCACAGTACTTTACAAAAATATTTTTCTTTTGCTTTGTCGTTGCTATCATATGTGCATGTCATGTTGACTTTATGCCCTGAATTTCCAGCCAAACCGACTGAGGTCATGGTACCTACAAAACAAAGTGACTTAACAAATTTCTCATGAAGTTTAAATGAGATCAACATTCAATATTCTCACCAGGAATCAGCAGCAGAGTGAAAGTCCAGATGATCTTCATTATTGACTCTCATTCAGTGATCTTCTCTGTTGTTAGTAGATTCAGTTCTTCTGAAGCTCTCGATGTGTGTTTCAGGTGGTGTTTCTGTCATGAATGTGATGAGATGCAGACTTCCTCCTTTATATTAACCAAAAAAAAAAAGAAACTGTACAGAAGAAAGCCAAACACAGAACTGCTGACTTATTTATGCATGTTTTCCTGTGTGTTCCACACGTCATGAGTTCCCCTTTGTTTCCCTTGAGGCATTTGAATGAAAAAAAAACAAAAAAGTACATTAGTGACATGAAGAAGTAAGTCGACACACTTCTCACACTTACACTTTACTTCCCTTGTCATGTATTCAAACAGCTTCGATTTCCACATTCAGTTCTGCATAAACGACTGAAAACAGAAAACACACTCACTTTAAAATATTGATAATATCAATAAAATATTGCTAAATCACTTAGGATTACAGTACAATTCAAATATTACGCTACATTTATGATTAAGCAAACATATTTACCTGATGAGCAAATACAAACAGATGAGGAAACACACCAGTAATTTATCAGGAGCCAATAACCACTAAAGAAGAAGTGAAACAGTACAACAGAAGTTTCGTATAAAATAAAAATGTGTTTAATATTGCACATTAATTCATTTGTCCATAAACTGGTTTGCATGTATTATGTTTTGAATCTGTATCCTGTTAAACCCAGATGAGACGCAAAGCTGTGAAGCTCTTATGTGTTTGCATTTGTTTTTATGTTTTTCTGAGTCTGTTTCCTTATCATTTAAATAGTCAAACAAAGCACTCTGTGTTGAGAGCTGCTGCCTGGCATGGCAAAAACCCAACTGTTCAACTATGCATAATATATGGAAATCCATATGATAAGTTGAGCCACTGCCTGCATTTCACATGAACAAACAAATAATATACAAATAACATCAGTAAAGAGCATTATATATCATACAGCTGCAAACATCCTCCGAACTTTATATGCATCTACAAAAGTTAACATCTTTAGGAAAATCAAAGGACTGACTGTCTACATCTATTCTACAATAAAGAGAGAGAGAGAGATGCATGTAGTTTTTATTATATAAATATATATATATTAGATTCAATGTAAACACTATGCTTTGGCAATACATTGTAACAATTGTCATGCCAATAAAGCATATATTGAATT
>NW_015508956.1:7345-8630 GCF_001515645.1 Sinocyclocheilus grahami | reverse complement strand
TAGAGAGAGAGAGAGAGAGAGAGAGAGAGAGAGAGAGAGAGTTCAGCAGATGTTCAGCACCACGGTCAGCGGATTCATCTCAAACACAATCACAGTCTGTCCAGATGAACCCTGTTCTCATCGACATGAAATACACTTCACAAACATCTTTATAATGCTGAAAAACTGAGCTTCAAGATTTGTGTATGAAACTGAAACATAAATCACCAAATCATGAAGCAGTTTATATGGACAGACGTGAGCTGCTGTTTTTAAGAACAAGAACATGAGTTACTGATGTGATGTCATGTTACAATAATAACACTGTATTGTTATAAAAACAATTATATTTTATGTTGTTCATAGTTATATACAAATACACACAATTTTCATATTGCATATTAGCATATTGAGAAATGTACATAAATTACTTCATCAGGTACAACGACAAACTGAAATGGTCAATCACTAACATGTATTTACTGTGATCCCTTGCTCATGCGAGCTTCAGCACTGTTAAACGGTAGCATAAATGGTGTTCGTAGAATCAGAGGGGTTTGTGGGTAATTGTGGAGTAGCATAGACTGTTTTAGTAGAATCAGAGGGGTTTATGGGTAATCCTGGAGTAGCATAGACAGTTTTAGTAGATTCAGAGGGGTTTATGGGTAATCCTGGAGTAGCATAAACATTGCAAGAATCAGATGGATTTGTGGGTAACTGATTCTTACACTGTTTATGCTACTCAACTGAGGGGTTTGTGGGCAATTTTGGAGTCGAATAAACTGTGGTAATAGAACCAGAAGGGTTTGTGGGTAATTGGGCTGTAGCATAAACTGTTTTAATAGAATCAGAGGGGTTTGTGTGTAATTGGGCCGTAGCATAAACTATTTTAGTAGAATCAGAGGGGTTTGTGGGTAATTGTGGAGTAGCATAGACTGTTTTAGTAGAATCAGAGGGGTTTATGGGTAATCCTGGAGTAGCATAGACAGTTTTAGTAGATTCAGAGGGGTTTGTGGGTACCTGGACAGTTTTGCAGCCAGTGTGAGGTCTGGTGTCTTTAATCTCCTTGTAAATGTACAGCGTTTGAGGAACCTGAGAAGAAAATGAGAAATTAAATATTTTGATGAAGGTCATTCATTCAAACATTGATTCTTATCAAACAATTTGATTTCACAAACCGCTTCACTGTTTTCTGTTCCAGGTTCAGGCATTTTAGAGGCTGAATCAGAGCCTGTAAAAACAAATATACTACATTAAATATAGTAATTGTAGCATTTGGACCAATCAGACACACAACTTTTTGTTA
>NW_015508956.1:2712-6668 GCF_001515645.1 Sinocyclocheilus grahami | reverse complement strand
AATTATTCATATTTCCCCATGAGCTGATTCGCTACATAATAATAACAACAATAATAATAATTCACATTTAATAATACATCAGTTCTGAACATCACAGTGCATTGCCTAGTTGTGACCAGCGGGGCGAAACAACATCTTTCCATTTTCTCATTCCTCACACAACAATATCATTCACTGGCAAACAACTGTAAACACGATTCTCATCAATAAATGACTCTGACAAACTTATAAATGGGTAACAAATGCCATGCATCCATGGAATTAGCTCCTTGAGATTTCAAGACAAAACCCCACCTTTAGCTCGAGCCTGACACTTCATGCAGACAGTCGCTACACATGAAACAAGTCCAGTGATGAGCAGAGGAAGAGCCACAGACACAGCGATGATCAGAGACAAACCTGAGAGAAAACACAACGAGAGACTGATTCTCTCTGAGAACTGCAGGTAAATGAGAGAAGATGAATGAACGGATCACCAGAGTACCATTTGAGACAGACGGAGAATCTGATGTATGATGTGATGAGTTGTGATTATTGATGATGATGATGATACTGAGGGTGGTGGTTTTTGTGCTAAATAATAGAGAAAATAATTGACAGTGACAAACGGCGTTACATTTTCAAGCTTTAAAAGCTTTTGAAACCCAGTAAAGTTTTCTTTTTGTAAATCTTAACATTTTGCTCATTAATCTTAATTTGAATAGTATACAATATAATAAATAATATACATATAATAAAGAGTTACTTTCAAATACTGAGACTCATTTGAAAATGAAAAGGCAAACATCCTGCCTCTATACCTACAACCATACATTTCACACAGTACAAACTGGGATTATATAAACATTTGCATATGTCTCTAGTACATATGCAACTGTTAAAACAGTCACAATGCAAACACACTTATCCACCTTCTTAAAACATGCTTTAGCTCCTTGTTGTCATCTTTAGGCAAACATTTAGCCATGCATGTGTGCTGCATATACATATCATCCAGATTATGTATCAATCACCATTGTCATATATTTCCCGCTGTATGACATGTTTAGGAATTCTGTGTTGTAGTTGTAGTTTCTTAGTTTACTATTTCATGTCCTAGTCTTGTAGTCTGATTGCGGTTTCTTTGTTGATTAGTTTATTGATTGTTTTCAGGTGTTTCTTGTTTTCTTCTTATCCATTTTATAATCAGCCCTTGTGTTTCTTTGAGCTTTGTTAAGTCTTGGTTGTCTGCCCTAGTGATCAGTTTCTGTTTTTCATCGTGGTTCATTTGCTTTGTTCTTTTCCTCCTACTGTTTTGCATTTCTTTATTTTCATTTAAATGTTATTCTGCATTCACCCCTTGTCTTTGAGTTCACCTTAATCACAGAGGACATGACTATAGATATCTTCATCAGGCTGACAACAATCAATGAACTAATCAGCAAAGAAACTACAAACAGACTAGGACAGGAAACAGGAAATGACTGAACTAGAACTACAACATAAATGTCCAAAACAAGACATGAAACATGTGTGACAGTCTTAGAGCCGACATTTGCCTTTGAACGTGACTTCTGTACAGAATGGCTAAAAATAAGTGTTTCAATGCAAAAGGTGATCAAGATACATTTATTTGAGATGCAAAATAACATAAGTTTTGTTTGTTAAGAAATTGATCAAAATGTAGTGAGTTCATGCTGAAAATGGGACAGGGTCAGAAAAATGAACGTAATTTAAAATGTACTATCATTTGTGCGCCTAACTGTAAAAAACAAGCAAAAGAAAAACAGCATTTGAGATGGTCATGTTCAAAATGCATTACTGGATTACTCACCTAACGTTCAGATTCACTTCAGTGTAGGAATCAATTCCTAATTTTTTTAACTCCACACTGGTGCGCCCCAGAATCTCGTTCACTTAGATCTCTGATGGTCACAGTGAAAACTGCTTCTCTTGTGTCATCACACAGAGAGAATCATCCGGAATCAACCCATTTGTTTTTCTCATAAGTCTTGACGAGATTAGAGAATGTTAATCACGGTCCTTTACAAAAATACTTTGAATTTCCAGTATGTTTGTCTTGATATATGCAAGTGATGTTGATTCCACCCCCTGAATGTTCAGTCACACTCAAGGAGGTCATTGCATCTACAACAACAAACCATTTTAATAAAATACTTTAGGCTAATTATGAGGCTTAAATGAGATGTAAATTCAAATTGCTTTCAAAAGTTTCGTCAGAGTTTTACCAGGAATCTTCAGCAGAGTGAAAGTCCAGATCATCTTCATTCTTCTCTCTTATTCAATGATCTTCTCTGTTGTCATCAGATTTAGCTCTACACAGGTCTGAGGCAATCGGTGTGTGTTTCAGGTGGTTCCTGGCAGTGTGTGAATCATGAATGTGATGAGATGCTGACTTCCTCTTCCTTTGTCTTCTGCCGCTGTATGTGTCACCGGTACAACTTAAACTGGAACAGAGAGAAACAGAAACGCAGGTCATGCAAAAAAAAAGAAAAAAAATGCATTAACAAAATAAGAACAAACTGTACAGAAGAAAGCATAGCACATAACTGTTGACATATAAAGAGTTTGTGCAGCATGTTTTTCAGGCTGTGAGCGTCCAGTGAGATTGTAATCTGTAATGCGTCATGACTTCCTCTTTGTTATGCTCACAACCCTCGAAGGAAAAAAACTAAAACATTCATGAAGTGTGAAGTCAACACACTTCTCATTATTTCACTTTACTTCCTGTCTTCTGTGTTTCGAGAAAAGCCTTGATTTCCACATTCCCATACATGGATTAACTCAGTTCTGATGAAACTGCAGAAAACACACTTCATCATTCAGTTTGTGTTTAAGTAAATGATCAGTGTTTATTTGAATATATTACAGTACATTACATTTATTCTGTAATCACACACATTTACCAGAAAATACATAACAGGAAACACGCCATTCAGTTATCAGGAGCCAATAATAGCTAAAGCAGAAGTGAAGCTATTTATTTACATGAGGTAATTTGTCCATAAACCCATATGATAAGATAAGCCACTGCCTGCTTTTTACATAAATAAACAAATTATACACAAATAACATCATAGATGAGCACAATATAACATACAACTTGGGTCACTGCTCACTGTGCAACAAACAATACAACAGTGAATGAATGAATTCACTGACTTTACAAAAATAGTTAAAATCTAAAGAATGTCTTTAAGAAAGTCCAATGACTGACTGTCTACGACTGTTGCACAAAGTCATGCAGATGAGGACATGATTCCTTATTTAAATCTAGGTCCTATGATTTCCACAATGCGGAAAACGCGGACGGAATTTGCAGACTCCAGTAAGAAAAACATCAGCGGGCTCCGCCGCTTCGGGAAGGCCAGAAGCAAACCCCGCCACCTCGGAGGGATCATCAGCGGGCACCGCCACCACGGGAGCATTGTGAGCGGACACCGCTGCCTCGGGGGAACTATGAGCGGACACCGCCGCCTCAAGAGATATGTGAGCGGGCACCACCGCTAATGGAACTTTGTGAGCGGACACCGCCGCCTCGGGGGAACTATGAGCGGACACCGCCGCCTCGGGGGAACTATGAGCGGACACCGCCGCCTCAAGAAATATGTGAGCGGGCACCACCGCTAATGGAACTTTGTGAGCGGACACCGCCGCCTCGGGGAGATCTGTGAGCGGACACCGCCGCTAATGGAACTTTGTGAGCGGACACCACCGCTAATGGAACTTTGTGAGCGGACACCACCGCTAATGGAACTTTGTGAGCGGACACCGCCGCCTCAAGAGATATGTGAGCGGACACCGCCGCTACTGGAGCTTTGTGAGTGGACACCGTCGCCTCGGGGAAGCTGTGAGCGGACACCGCCTCCTAGGGGGAGCTGTAAACCCTTATTTATGCAAAATGTCTTATTAAAATCTTGGATTTTTTATATATATATATATATATATATATATAT
>NW_015508956.1:0-435 GCF_001515645.1 Sinocyclocheilus grahami | reverse complement strand
GAGCTGTACTGATCTGTGATTGTGTTTTCTTTTCTTTCTGTGATTGTGATGCTGGTGGATTTTTGATTCTGCTCTGTTGTATTGAAATATGACAGTGTGTTTGTAAAAGTGTTGATGGTTGAAACCTCAGTGGTCTTATTATCTTATTATATTTTCATCCATTTAATCTGTTTTTAGTACTGTTTTGTGTTGCATGAATAAAACCCCTTAACTGTGGTAAGATCACTATAATGCACACTAGTGGCTTATTTCTGTACTTTATAATCATCACATTCAAATCTAAGCAGGCAGCTTACAAGACTTAAAGACTAAATTATTGCTCTCGGCTTATTTCAATGCAGTTAATTTAAACAACAGCTAATAAAAAAAACACTTACCCTCTTTAACCAGCAACATAATCTCTGAATAGATATCAGTGAAAGTCCTCTCCACACC
>NW_015508955.1:15242-17705 GCF_001515645.1 Sinocyclocheilus grahami | reverse complement strand
GATTCTTAATTATTGTAACCTTAATAAATGAGACAATGAGTGTGATAAAAATGTGTTTTACATTAGACACAAAAGGCAATCTGTCTTGAACAATAAAATTAATTTTTGTGTTTTCACATTAAAAAAAAGGTATGGTCATTATATTTCTTTAAAAAAACAAAGGCTAATTAGATTTAACATGACAAAACCAAAACAAAATATACACTACATTAAATATGCATTAAATTGATGTTACCAAAGATTTAAAATAAATGCTATTCATTTGAACTTTCTATTAATCAAAGAACCCTAAAAATAAATGCATCACAGTTTCCACCAAAATATTAATCAGCACAATTGTTTTCTACATTTACGGTAATAATAATAATTGTTTATTGAGCAGCAAATCAGCATATTAGAATGATTTCTGAAGGATCATGTGACACTGAAGACCGGAGTAATGATGCTGAAAATTCAGCTTTGATCACAGACATAAATTACTTTTGAAATATATTTACAAAGAAAACCATTCTTTTAAATTGTAACAATATTTTACAATATTACTGATTTTACTGTACTTCTGATTAAATAAATGAAGCCTTAGTGAGCATAAGAGACTTATTTAAAAAAAAAAAATCTATCCAAGATAAAAAAGTACTGTGACACTTTCTGGTTATTAGATGT
This sequence comes from Sinocyclocheilus grahami, assembly GCF_001515645.1. Lineage (NCBI taxonomy): Eukaryota > Metazoa > Chordata > Actinopteri > Cypriniformes > Cyprinidae > Sinocyclocheilus > Sinocyclocheilus grahami. Next base: position 17,042 of record NW_015508955.1, on the reverse strand, counting down.
TAACAGAACATGTACACATTTAATGTGATGGACTACACCTGTAGTTACTCTGATAGGACACATGTGAACTTGAGGAGAACTGACTTCATACATCTACTAATAATCACCTTTACATCAGTTGATTAAATGTCAAAATGGCTCAGTGAAGTTCTGAGACGTTATTTAGCATTGTGTTATATAATAAATGATATTCATAGATTTGTGGCATTAGCATCCAAATACTTTTTGAGGCCACTATACATAGTCATAGACTTATGATGGCTTCATACCTTTTTATTGGAGCCCCTGGAGGCGACAGTAATGTCTATGGGCTCCATCTGTCCTTTCTTAACCAAGGGAGGCTGACCTGGTAACAGCACCTCATGGCACGCTTGCATTCTGATGAGAGTCCTGAGGACACAGAGAAACACTGTTCATACTCGCATGTGTTCAGATCAATCTGCACGTGATCAAAAAAAATAAATCTCATACACAAAAGCAGCCATCAACATAAATTAAGGCATTTTATCAGAAAATGTAAAAAGCTAGTTACTTCATTTCTAAACCATATGTTAGTGATTACACACACAGCTGGATTGTAAACAGACAATATAAGCAACTGCAAATTAAATACAGTCGAGAAACAGACATTATTTTCAGAGGGTTAATACTGTTCCTGTTTGAGAAATTGGTTCGGAATAACACAATTATGTGCTTCTCATAGAAATTAAACACAATTTAATATGTTAAAAAAGAAGAAGAACAGGCTGGTGTAAAGTTACCTGCTAAAGAGTTCATCCCATTTCAGCCTCTCCACTTCCTGATATTCAGACTTCTCCAGCAAACAGTCACAAAGTGTTGGGTCAATGTTAACATAACTGATGAACAAGAAATAAGAGGAGGTCACTTCAACCCAAACCTTAAGTTACAGTACTGAAGTACTGAAACCATGCAGTAGTTTGCACAGATCCATATAAACTCAACATACACGACCGTTCAAATGTATGGGGGCTTTCAACATTGATAATAATAAGAAATGTTTCTTGAGCAGCTAATCATAACAGAATGATTTCTGAAGGATCACGTGACACTGAAGACTGGAGTAACGATGCTGAAAATTCATCTTTGTATCACAGGAATAAATTACATTTGAAAATATATTTAAATAGAAAACACTTATTTTAAATTGTAATAATATTTCACAATTTAAAATTTTTTTCTGCATTTTTGATTAAAAAATGCAGCCTTGGAAAGCATAAGAGAATTCTTCCAAAAAAATAAAAAAAATGCCCAACTGCAAACTTCTAAACAATAGTGTACTTGTGACACAAGAGAAAGAGTGCACTAATGTAATGCTCAAACTACTTAAAAACTCACTTTTTGTTGGTTTCATGGACGAGATCATTTGTCTTCACATATTCTGTGATTATATTCCTCACCTCAGTGGCCTTTAGAGGCGTTCCCTTTCTGAAACACAAAGTCACATGCTCAAAGCACTCTCAATAATACACTTTTTAAAAAAATACAACAAAATGTTTCCACTCATTAACTTTTTCTGGGCGTCCTGAAAGAGAGGCTCCAGGCGTGCAGTGACCCCATATAGTGGTGTGATTTCAGGGTGCTGGTATAGGACCTCAGAAGCTCCACTCCCCTCTTCAGATTTTTTCTCTGGCTCAAAGTCCTCTGGTATGCTGAAAGAACACAACCTGAAAAAGTAGTGCAAAAAAATTAAAAAACAGCTTCCCTCAAAACCAAAAACACTTGCTGGACATACAGGTTAATCTCAATAAATTAGAATGTCGTGGAAAAGTTCATTTATTT
>NW_015508955.1:4273-13576 GCF_001515645.1 Sinocyclocheilus grahami | reverse complement strand
GAGCTAAACCTGACAAAATCTCCAAAAACCTCCCTTTGGGGATGTCCTCATTTGTAAAACTGGTATAAAAATAAAGTAAACAACGTTTTTTTTAAATTGTAAAAATGCAATGCTTTTTTTAACGGGAAATGTTTCCTGTGAGGGGTAGGTTTAGGTGTAGGGTGATAGAATATACAGTTTGTACAGTATAAAAACCATTATGCCTATGGAATGTCCCCATTTAGATAGCTAAGTAAAAGTGTGTGTGTGTATTAATAGGCATATGCATTCTAGCTTAAGCAAGTTCTATTAAATGCATTCATTTTTCAATCGTCTTTGATGTTTCAGTGACTGAGTTAATTACGAAGTTTAAAATAAGGGTATGATGGTGATAATAGACCAATTTTTGCCATAAAGATAAGAGGCTGAACTCAGGAAAAACATGTCAGATATCGTCAGAAGATTAGCATAAAAGTTTAAAGGTAATAAAAGAGGAGATATTACCAGCAGGACACCATGTGGTTGCGCAGGAAGTTGCTTGTCAGTAGTGGCAGCTGTGACTTTTTGACTTTAGTCTTAAGTGCATGGAGGAAACACTGCAGCAGTAACTCATCCATCTGCTCTGTAATGAGACATGAAAGTCAACATACAGCGAACAGCTACAAAATGGACATGTGACAGGAAGTCGAAGACATTTCACCCTGTGGAGATCTAGAGTCCTCTTCTTTGTTAGTGTCTTCAACCACTTCTTCCTCCTTCAACACCTCATGTTCATCCAGCCTCAGCTCCTGCATGTTCTGACAAGATGTTTCCACTGGAGCTGGATCAGAGCTGTCCTTCACCTCCTGCTCTTCCTCCTCGCATTCCTCTCCCTCCACCTGTGCTGGAGAGTTTGTGACTGGCATAACCGGAGGATGTGACTTGTCACCAAATGCCCTGCGGGAAATTTGAGAAAGATGTCTGTAGAAAGTTAATGTGATGTATAAAGAGGCAGAAATTAAGTCTAAATTAATGTGCCGACAGAATCATGCTGCAATGCAAAGCTCACCACAGCTGATCCATGTATGTGTGTAAAATATTCACTCCTCTCCCCTTCATTCCACTGTTCCTCATCTCAGCACTCGACACAGCTGCTGTGCCAACAGCCACTGGTGCCCTTCAACACCACAAAAACACATAAAAAATTTTTTTAATGCATGTTACCCATGAGAGAAATGTATTTATAAGCATTTTTAATAGTGAAGACTTATACATAGTACTTTCAATTTCAAAACTTTGCCAACTACACAAACTACTACAACATTTTTGGGCAACATAATTGAGCATGTTTACAATCCAAGCTATTTCATAAACCAATTATGCTTAAGCTGATAACGTGCGTGGTCACGTAAATGTGTTCAACTGTTTTGCTGTATCGATTTCATCATGTAAACACCATAAACACATTATTTCAGCTTATTTAAGTGTGCATGTCTGACTACGAGACAGGAAAGCATCCTGTGGATAGAAGAGCATTTAACTAGAGTGACACTGCGAGAGGGAGAAGGAAATGTATTGTACCCAATGACTGTTAGTCGTTATAACAATTATTTCAAAAAGCTGGTTTTTGGTAGTTATTAGCATATGGGTGTGCATGTAAACATGCTCATTGTTTGTTTGTTTTAGTCTAATAAATACATAATCCATTTGAAAAACTTACTACTTAATTTAAAAAAGGTGCAGAAATCAAAAATCCATAAATGACTAATGGAACCATAGGACATTTTTAACCCTGTAGAGTCTGACACATGAAATCATGCTCAGAAAAATCTAACTTCTTTAAATGAGACCTTTAGATAAAATATTAAAAAGCATGTGTTTTTGTTGGATATCATATCTGATACATCAGGCTTATGGCTAATTTAGTATGATATATGAGAATATGGCACTTATACTCCAGAAGGAAAAAAGTTCTCCATTTTATTCAGAGGCCCAAACTAAATAAACGTTCCTCAATAGCTGTACAATATGTGTAATGTATAACGTGTATATGTATTATGATGTATAATATTTAACATGATTAAAAAAATGTAAAACATTTTTTTTAGAAATATCACTAGCAAGTTAAAATCGGTAAAATTTCACAGAAAAAAGACACATGCACCACAACTTGAAAGGGGGCATTTTTTATAATTATTTTATTTGCTAAAAAAGTATAGACTATCGATCAGTTGACAGAAGGCATGTAATAGATTGCATAAAATACATCGTATATAACAGGTTTTTCAGCAAAGTTTTATACATGTTGATCATTTGAAGGCCTAATTTGCATAACAAATATGATACAGTATGCTTTATAAAGTTAAACGTATTTTTTTGGCCTAATTTCATATTAGGCATTTTTGGTCACTTTTGTTTATACAATCGTAGAGAGATAGGAGGGAATAGGTTCAGGACTCAACCTTGCGTTGTCCACATGGGCTCCACAGCTCAACATAATTCAGAGTGTTAGAGACGTCACTGATGCTGATTAGTAAAAACTGCCAACTCCAGTTTACAATTTTTGAAGTTATAACAAAAGTTGCAAATCTTTGTCCAGTTGTGGTATCAGTTTTAGTTTCACATGACTCAAGATGAACCATCTGTAAGCAAGAAACGTGGTGGGCAGCGTTACCTGTTCATCACAAGAGTGACGGCACAGCAGTCTCCTTGCTCTACTTCAGGAAGGCCATCAGCAGCTACCACTACACCCGGCAACATGAGATCTGCAGGGGAGAAATCAGTCAGACGTGTTTTCTGAGACACATAGACGAATACTAACAGGTGCTGACCTGCTCCACCAGTTAACTTCTGCAGGACAGGCGGCCACGTGGCAAATGCTGGAAGCATGGTGGGATACCGCCACAGTGTGTACACTGAGAACAACAGACACAAATGTATTATTCAAATAGACATCATCATCCTTAACAAAAACTGAGAGTTACCTGCAGACTCACCTGATGGAAACAGCCGTTTCTCCAGGTGAAAGAATATGGGATTTTTATGGAGGACATACAGAATGACTCCATCTCCCTTATGTGCGTAAATCTTCACAATATTCAGCTCTTCTTTATTTGGGATCAGCTCATTTAGATCCTCAGCTGACAGAGAAGGGAAGGCAGCAGAGACATCTGATCTCAGTCTCCTCCTGTATGGACAGAAAAAAACCCATGACAAGGCATCAAAATAAAAAAAATTTAAAAGATAAAAAATCATGGGAGAAATCCTGCTTCTAGTCTTATTGAGCTTATCTTTTCTCCTTTAACAACTACACAAATGTATCTTCAGTTTAGAAACTCTCAATATTCTTAGGTATTAACAGATATTTTAACAGGGAAAATTATCATTGGGTTTCACCAAAATGTGAAAGTAAACAACGAGACACAAGAGTAATACAACAATATTATGAAAGGATACGAAATCACATAGAAATATGCCAATACTTCTGTAAGGTACTTTATATGAAGACACAGTAGATGATCTTGAAAGAGTAATACACACACTGTATCTTGTATTGTAATAATATAACAACCACCACACGAGGCACATATTATTCAATATTAATGTTATAGTTTTGTGAAATAATGTGCACGAAGTAGAGTATATAGAATGTACTCAATGTGGAATCAGACTGAATTAGCAAGTACATTTCTTTCATTTCAACTCGTCTTTAACAATTCTAACTGGTTGAATACCTGTCAGATCCCTTGATAACGGTGTTAGATTTCACACGAAACGCTTTTGCAAACATCTCAGTATTCAGGTGAAGTATTTGCAAGAAGCCGCTATAAATAACCGAACGAAGTGCAGTTCTCTAATCTTTCATATTATAAAAACGAGAGTGTCATAGTGTAATTCAATCATCTGCTGTGCTCTGGGCAAAACGCGGGTGCAACGCTGAAACACGTCCGACTGGAAAATACCAGCGTCTGTTGAAGTGACCGCCAGAACGGTACATGTGTAAAATAATATCATTCTGTTAATGAACTGATTTGTTGGTATATTTGTGAACGGAAAAAGTTCATTTTAAAGAGATATTTCACCCAAAAATGAAAACCGTGTCATTATTTGCTCACGTCTTTCCAAAACGATTCTTATAATAGCATAATATAAAGTCGTTAGGTAGAATGAATGGGAATAAGTCACTATTCTGCAATGAAAGTAAACAGTGACTGACCACTATCAAAGCTAACTTACTGACTAACTAAATATGAAGGCTCTATCAGTCACAGAGCAAATGAGTCTAAGTATCTAGCCTAACAATAACAGCATTTCTGGTTGCTTTGGACCTTCATGTGCAATAAAGAACAGTGCAGAGAGTTGCTGTGACTGTGTGAAGATTCCTTTCGTGTAGGTACAGATATTCAAGTCTGCCCTGTTAATTGGATCCTTTAAAATCCTTTAAGCTGGCTGGTCTAAAGAATTGTCTTCGCTGCTGAACGGACAGAGATGAGCACGGTCTACCACCATGCTAGATAATACAGAAAATACAAATGATTCAGTGCATTCCAATGAGCAGCAAGAGAGTCAGCATCAGATTAGCATTGTGCCTCCAGAGTCGGCAGGGAAATCCACACTGAAGATAAAAAAGAAAGTAATAACAGAGGAGTATAAGCTTGCAGGACAAGTGCTCGGGGTAGGCATCAACGGCAAGGTCTGGGAAATATTCCAGAAGAAAAGTGGCAAAAACTATGCCTTAAAGGTACTGATTTTTAAAATCCTTTTTGAGAAAGTATGTTTATTTGCATGCTTCATATCCACACTTTTTTTTATTTTTAAAGCAAATAAAAGGAATGTAAAAAGGGTAATCGTTAATGATGTTTGTGTATGATAAAGTCTTATGATGGTTGGAAAGGTTCTACCAGTTATTCACTGTTCACTCCATTAAAATCACTTCTCACATTCAATATTTATACTACTGTGCATGGTCCCTTTTGAGTCCAGGTTTTCATATCACTAAAAAAGCTTTTTTGTTAAATGGGACCAATCTGGTATTACTGGAAATAGACATTTTTATGCTGTAAAAACTAAATGTTCCTCAGATTCTTATTATGTAAAGGAACTGAGGTGCCTCAAAACCTTTTCCATTATTATAGGGTTACTGGAGCTATTAATGTTTGTTGAGTTCTGGCAGGAACTTATGGGATCCATTAAGCACTTAAGCTATAGACTTTGTAAATTCCTAAGAAAACTGCCTAGACATTCATTCTCCAGGAGCTCTGCCAGTGTGGTAATTTGAGAAACTCCAAAATATAGCCTCAATTAGCTTTTCATTTTTACTCAGATATCCTTCTTGGCACTCTCTATTGTAATTATCTGCCTATTTAATGCCATTGAAACTATCCCACATGACGAATACATAAAACAAGTTGTGAAGAAAAAAAGATGGCCAAAATATATTTTAAATACATGCTAAATATATGGTATAAACAGTTAAGCTCAATTAAATATTTTTTAATTTTTTTAATTTTTTATTTTTCTAAAATATATTTCAAAATGTACTTTAGGGGCAAGAAAATATATTTCCAATCTTACAATAGCTATACATTTAGGGTAAATACAATTGTGGATGGAATAGCCAATGTGAGCCTATAGAGATCAATAGATGGAATAGCCTACTAGAGACTATATTTATAATGATTTAATATTTAATTTAGTTATACATTGTAATATGTATTTATTTTTACATTAATTTGAATTATGTTCCTTGCTGATTTTTCTTCAAATGTGAATGTATTTTCTTGTTTTGAAATATATGGAGAGATTTTGAAATATATAAAAAAAATTCATTTGAAAATATATTTTTTTGCCATATAAGTCAGAACCTGTAACGGGACCGACGAGACGTGAGGCGTGAGGATCAATGTGCAAGCTTTTATTAAGAGACGTGGTTTTAACAGGCATGGGTCAGACAATGGCAAACGGATATATCGAAGGCAAGACAAGAGATAAATCCAGGTAGAAGGCAAAGGTCCAAGCAGGGGAAAACAGAGTCAGAAACAGCAAGCAAAGGGTTAATCCAAGAGACGTGGCGTGAATCAGAGACCAGGAAAACAGACAAGGCAAGACTAAGAAAACTATGAAAACTTAAACAGGCTCGGTAAGGTAGCTATCTGCTAAACAGGGATACACGCAAAACAATACACGAGACGAAAACAGAAAACACGGAATGGCTCAGTAAGGCAGCTAACACTTGGGGAGTGAAAAATGCAGAACAATACTCGGCCGTGAGAGAGAGGAAGTCCATGGCTTAAGTAGAATGTCTGATTGGATTCAGCTGTGTGTGTGATCAGTGCATTCAGCTGTGTGCGTGTAATCAGTGCAATGGTTGATGGGAAATGCAGTCCAGGGTGATGTGTAACAGTCTGTGTGGTGTGAGAGTCAATGTAATGGGAGAATAACCTCTAGTGGCAATCGGCCTGAAGCCCACGGACCGGATTCGTGACAGAACCAGAGTTACCAATATTACTCGTCAGTGTTTGATGCTGGAATTTGAAATCTGCTAAGCAGTAAACACAGGGTGTCCAGTCTGAGAGAAAACAGAAATATTTTACAGATGACTGAGCATTTTGATAATCTAAAGAAACCTTCTCTACTGTAAAGAACCTTTTTGAAATAGAAAGATTCCATGGATGCTAAAGGTTCTCCACAGATGGCAATAAAGAACCTTTATTTTTGAGAGTTTAGGGGGTCAGCGGTCCTGCAACAAATTCAATGGAGGCAAATGAGCAAACATTATAAAGTAAAATAACATTTCATATCCTCTTGTTGAGACAAGTGTTGTTTTATCTTAACATAAAAATGGTATTGCTTACAAATGACATTATAAATGGCTGTCTATAAGGGTTTCATTTGAAGCCTGATGCTCTTGAATGATCATTTTCAGATGTTGCGGGACACCCCTAAGGCTCGACGGGAAGTGGAGCTTCACTGCAGGGCATCGAGCTTCCCATGTATCGTAGGAATCGAAGATGTCTTTGCGAATTACTACCAAGGCAAAAAGTGTTTGCTTCTCATCATGGAGTGGTAGGGCTTGTTAACACAACTACATCAAAATGATAATACCAATATACCACTTATAATAAACCAGAGTGTAGTGCCTTCAATAAGTATTCTGAGAAAGTATTCTTTCAAAGAGCTTCTTAGATTTGTTTTATGTTAAGTTTTATTGTTGGGATATTGTTTTTTATCATTTGAATTATTATACATATACTGTGTTCATCCAAGTCTATGACAAAAAAAAAAACACTTAGAGATTAATGAGTCAAAATGGTTATTTCTGCATCTGTTACTTAAACAGTATGGAGGGGGGAGAACTCTTTCACCACATTAAGGAACGTGGTGATCAAGCTTTCACTGAAAGAGGTACAGATCCTCACATCAAACACACACGCACGCATGCACGCACGCATGCACACACACACACACACACACACACACACGTTCAACTCCACTGATGAGAAAACAGTGAACACACCACAGTTACTAATTCTCTATTTTTTTGTTTTTCCTTCCACATGATGAGTAGAAGCCTTGGAAATAATGAGAAATATAGGAGAAGCTGTGGAATTTCTGCATGGTATTAACATTGCTCACAGAGACCTCAAGGTGAGCTACTGTATAGCCATTATTATGCATCAGCACTATATTCTTTCGTTCAAAAGTTGGGGTCAGCAAGATTTTTTTATCATTATTATTATTTGTATTCAGCAAGAATGCAATAAACTGATCAAAAGTGACTGCAAACAACTTTGCTACAAAATAGTTCTATTTCACATCAGTGCTGATCTTTTGTTTGTTTTTCTATCGATTCCTCAAAGAATAATGAAAACATGATGCACAGATTATTTTTAACATTAATATTAAAAATGAATATTAATATTAAAATAGAAAATATTTATTTTTATTTGCATTTCACAGTATTACTGTTTTTATATCAGGTTTACCCAAATGTTTCTATGCTATGAAACTTTTAACACAACATAGCCACGTAACTCAAAGATCTTTATGAAAAGCAACAGAAAGACAACAAAACACAACAAACATTGCTGAATGGTTAGAGATGGTGTTTAAACTTGGCTTGAAGGTCACTAAGTTGAAGTATAATTTAAGCATAAATTATTACAGCCATACTGTAAGTTTGAAAATGTACTTGCTTTCCTGAGGCCATTTGACCTGTCCTACATGTTATGTAATTGTTGGATCCTGCAGTGGTTTCCAATTTAAAATGTAGCCAATAAGGTTTCTTTGACTTTAATTGAACAAGGCAATTTAATAACTGCATTAAAACTCGCAAATGATCGAACTGTGTTTTACAAGAAGATATGATTTCACTTTCTGTACCTCAATGTGTTACTTGTCATTTCTTTGTATTAGTGAAATTTAGTAGCAATTTCTGGGTGAAAAAGTGCATCTACACCAATTTTTCAGTGTAGATATTTATAGTTAATGACGACTTACTTTTACAACAGGCATCATAAAGCTAAATTGCATATAAACACAAGAATCTTTTCATATTTCATTTTAAATTTTCTCCTAATTGGCAGCCAGAGAATTTATTGTACACTTCAAAGCATCCGGATGCCCAGCTCAAGCTTACAGACTTTGGATTCGCCAAAGAGACCACATCTAACAACTGCTTGACCACCCCGTGCTACACACCTTATTATGTGGGTAAGCAGACAAGTCAGTTTCGAGTTTCATTTGGTATCATAATACAGTGTAGCTAAAACGAATCCTTCTCTTTCAGCCCCAGAGGTGCTTGGTCCAGAGAAATATGATAAGTCATGTGACATGTGGTCATTAGGAGTCATCATGTACATCTTGTGAGTGGGAACAATCTGATGGCTATGAAATATCACGTTATTGCACTTTCATTCAGAACCAATACGTATCCTCTTAGGTTGTGTGGATATCCACCATTCTACTCAAACCACGGCTTACTGCTCTCACCGGGAATGAAAAAACGCATACGGAATGGCCAGTATGAATTTCCAAACCCTGAATGGTCACAAGTGTCGGAGGAAGGTCATTTTATAATATGTAACACTTCTAATGGCATGTCTTGTTCACACATCATTATGTACATTATGTGGCAAGACTTTTTTTTCTTCACTCTACAGCAAAGCAGCTCATTTGCCAGCTACTGAAAACAAATCCTACAGAGAGAATGACCATCACACAATTCATGAACCATTCTTGGATCAGTGTGAGCATTAGCATTTTAAATCTAATCTTTGAATAAATAAACAAAGGTCTTGTGGATCAGGAGTACATTTATGTACATGACAATTGTTTTTGAGAATT
>NW_015508955.1:2199-3061 GCF_001515645.1 Sinocyclocheilus grahami | reverse complement strand
CTCAAAGGTTCATCTCATGAATCTTCAGTTGGAAAGCATATACTGCATAGACAGAGAACAACACAAGAGTTACAAATTCTAACAATGGACTTTTTAAATATTATTTTCATCTTTGTGCCCATATTTCTTTTTCCTTTTCTATATCACAATGACATTGTAATGTTTTTTTTTTTGGTCAGACCACTTGTAAAAGTGTAAGTGGAATTCTATCCAGTCTCTTTCAATCAATATCCCACATACCGTAATGAGTAAATTTGTACATTTTTAAATGGATATATGGCATACATAAGCATATGGCATACTGTTGCCATAGTTGTATTTATGGCAAAATGCTGCCATAGTTTACTTTAGGTAATACTAACAAAGTGCACTGTTATATTGACAACATGACTAAGCATTTTGACTATCTTGTTTGTGAACAATGACACAAGTACTTTCATTCTGATGGCACTGATATGTTCATTGACATAAATACTTACTTTTGAGAGATGAACTAAAGATTTTGAGTAAGTTACAGGCTTTTGCAGGTAATCCATTGTGTGGTGTTGTTTGTATGAACTGTTTTGAGAAATGCACATATTTGCAAATATTAAGGATGATTCAAGAAATGCACCAAAGCGACTGAGAAAAACTGTAATTCAAAACCTGCACCAGTTAGTTGTGTAAGAGGTATTTCAATAGTTCTGATGAGGATTTTATATCTAGAGATTCCCTGTTGTGCAATATATATGATCATTTAAAAGTATGGGGTCAGAAATATATATATTTTTAATGTTTGTGAAAGAAGTCTCTTATGTTCACCAAGGCTGCATTTATTTGACCTAAAATTACACAGACAGACAGACAGACAGACAGACAGACA
>NW_015508955.1:0-430 GCF_001515645.1 Sinocyclocheilus grahami | reverse complement strand
ATTTTTTCTTCACTCTCTCCATCTGGTTTCTGTACCTTCTTTTTTTCTCATTCCCCAAAGCAAAAACCAAAAAGCACAGAAGCTACAGCAACAGGTATGCGTTTAATCTTTTTCATTTTAGCAGATATATTGCATGAAACTAAATGCATTATGAACAGTTTTTTTTTAAATGAAGGAGTGCATTTTTGTCTATGCAGTTTATATAGTAGAATGACTGAATTATTATTTTATTGCAAAACATACTCCAATAATTTAAAATGATTTACAATGATTTTTCCCCCTCTAAACTTTCTCTCATTTTAATTAAGTAAATCTGCTCTGAAATGTAGTTACTTAAGGGAATAATGTTACATCATTATTGGCATTTTAAAGACGTTTATGTCTACAGCCAAAAACCTGAAACTTAATTTTTAATAAATAAATAAAAAAG
>NW_015508954.1:15210-17725 GCF_001515645.1 Sinocyclocheilus grahami | reverse complement strand
GGGTTTTAATTGTTCATTCTGCTCACCAAGCCTGCATTTATTTGAGCCAAAATACCACAAAAGCGGTAATATTGTGAAATATGTTTAGTGTTTAAAACGACTATCAGTCCACAGTTTATGAACAGTACGGGTTTTAATTGTTCATTCTGCTCACCAAGCCTGCATTTATTTGAGCCAAAATACCACAAAAGCGGTAATATTGTGAAATATGTTTAGTGTTTAAAACGGCTGTTTTCTGTGTAAAGAGGTTCAACACACTCTGGGATCTGATTACTGAAAGCATATTCTGAGGTATAAGTGTGCACCGATGTGAGAAGAGTGAAAGGGCCTGGACACAGCGCACCTACCTTGAAGTCCTTCATGGCGTTCTTCAGTGTTTTGATGGAGTGTCCAGCGTGCGTTCCCTCTATGGTGCAGGCGTTGCAGAGGAACAAGCGCTCATCCAGGCAATAGTACCGGAACATCTCGTCGTGCTCCAAACACTTCCTCTTCCTCATGTCTCCGAGCGGCTCCACCAGCGGATGCTCTCTGAACGCCGGCAGCTCCAGATGAGGCTGGACGTGCTTCGGGCACATGGACACTTCACACTTCAGGCAGGTTTTAACCGCCGCCGGACCCTTCCCGTCCTCGCTGGCGTCCTCGGGACAGTAATCGCAGCGAACCTGGGCGGCTCTGTGAGACGCGTCGCTCCGGCTCTGGGTGGAGCGCTCTGATTGGCCACGACGGCGGAAACCGTCAGCGATGTTGGCCAGTTTGAAGTTCTTCTGCCAGTTGGCGGAGCTGCGGTGACTCTGCCGGCACTCGGGACATCGCAGACGGCCGTGGTCCGAGCGGCTCTTGAGTCTGCGCAGGCACGGCAGGCAGAAGTTATGGCCGCAGGGCAGCAGGTGCGGGTCACGGTAAAGATCCAGACACACTGGACACGTCAGCTCCTCCTCGAGAACGCTGCGGTCTTCAGCAGACGTCGCCATGATCAGTAGACCTGTGGACCGCAACAGATACGAAGCAAACTCTATTGTTAAAAGTAACTTTAGAGTTCTGCTACCCAAGCAGCCTGAAGAATTTGCCAAAGTTGGACTAGTTTAACCCAAAGAGGACATCATGTCTTTCTAAATCCACGTTCTGCTTCTTTCGTATTCATATAATTGTCAAAAATCAATAAACACACAAACAAACAATTGCAATGATATCTTGCAGTTGAAGACGATCCGATTGTTTAACATAATCAGACTGAACATTATAAAGAGAGATCAGAAATACTGACAACAACAGAAAGTTACGGTTACACTTTATTCGATGGTCCACTTTAGACGGTCTACTAACTGTGAGTAACTTTGCAACTACATGTTAATTAACTCTCATCAGAGCACGTGTAGGCTGTTAGGTTAGGGTTAGTAGAATAAGCTGCCGTACTTGCAAAGATAATTATAGTCAGTAGGACGTCTGTTGAGAGAATAAAGGAATAAAGTGTGATTAGATATGAAGCAGACGGTCTACTGATACTCGAGCCACTGCTGGTTTAGCTGCACACAGGCACAACGGCACAACACCTCAAGTGGACTGTTCAAATAAAGTGTTACCAAAGTTTCTGCAAGTGACCATCATTAGAGCCCAAGCACCAACAATCGGTTGATACACTTGCGTTTAGTGCTGCACGACATTTAGAGGAAAATACCAAATTAAATGTTATACATGCTGCACTATACTATCAGTCCACAGTTTATGAACAGTACAGGTTTTAATTGTTCATTCTGCTCACCAAGCCTGCATTTATTTGATCCAAAATACCACAAAAGCGGTAATATTGTGAAATATCGGCTGTTTTCTGTGTGAATCTCTGTTAAACTGTAATGTATTTCTGTGATGCACAGCTGTATTTTCAGCATCATTACTCCAGTCTTCAGTGTCACATGATCTTCAGAAATCAGTATAATATGCTGATCTGCTGCTAAACAAACTAGTTTCAAGTCATTTCAGTTCAGTGAGGTCTGAATCAAGCGTAAGAACTTAACACATGAAATGTTCAATATTGCTGTCTTTCCCAGCAAAGAAAGGTGAGTGTGTTAGAGACTCGAGACACAAGACATGGAGATTTCCCAAAGCAGCAGCACAGCAGCAGCAGCAACAAACAACAACAACAACAACAGCAGCACAACAACAACAACAACAACAGCAGCAGCAACAACAGCAGCAGCACAACAACAACAACAGCAGCAGCAGCACAGCAGCAGCAGCAACAAACAACAACAACAACAACAACAACAGCAGCAGCACAACAACAACAACAACAACAGCAGCAGCAACAACAGCAGCAGCACAACAACAACAGCAGCACAACAACAACAGCAGCACAACAACAACAGCAACAACAGCAGCAGCAGCACAACAACAACAACTGCAGCAGCACAACAACAACAGCAGCAGCAGCAGCAACAAACAAACAACAACAGCACAACAACAACAACAGCAGGAACAACAACAGCAGCACAACAACAACAACAACAGCAACAACAGC
>NW_015508954.1:6631-14459 GCF_001515645.1 Sinocyclocheilus grahami | reverse complement strand
CAGAAGATGTGTACTAGCGCCCCCTACAGTATAACAATGAAAACACGGATTCTAGGAGCACAATTATACAGTAGCTCAAATATATTTAGACCTTTTCTAAGTATAAGTCCAGTATACTTAAATGTCATGTTAAGTATTCTTCTGAGAAGTACGTAAAAAGTAGACTAAAATGATACTTTCCTGTTTTTGGTTTAAAAGAAGAAAACTAATAGCACACTTGAATAAACTTTACTTTTGTAAGGGTTGTTGCAGCTAGTTTTCAGTATAATTCACTCATGAACGCAGTGGTGGCTCTGAAACCAATTAATATCTGTTCCAGTTCAAATTAACAGCTAGTGTAATAATTATAAGTTATTGAAGAGTAAATAACTCGTCACTGTTAGCACATTCATTGCTCATAGGACAACAGATATTTTACAATAAGTGAAATATTATGCATTGTAAAATCACAACTGTACATTATGTTCTTGATATAAGTCACCTTTATTCATTCAGTACAGAGTGTGTCAAAGCAGCTTTACAGTGTTACACATGACAATAATGTCTCAAAGGTGCAAACAGCATTCAGCTCTGATGTAAAGCAGCTCTAGATAAAGCACAATAGTAAACATGAAATATGTGAAAGGATTTTAGTTTCCTCTCGCCAAAAACGTGGTCTTAAAGTCAAAATGCCAAAGCACTTGTACAAGTTAAATTCTGCCAAGATCTGTGCTTCAGGCGTTCAGCTGTAGATGCATTCAATCTTATTTCCAGATATCTGTGTGGCTTTAATAAACGTGAACATTAGTATTTTCCTTGACGTATAGAGCAAGCTGGTCGTGTTTAAAGACTCTCACGTCATATAACTCATTAAATGAGCCTAACCCGGCAATCTGGCAGTGTTTGTTTCAGTGCTAATTATCTTCTTTATTGTTACTTATTTCAGTTTATTCATCATCATTAGGCTAACAAGATAAATGGTGAACAATGTTTGCGTTGGTCTGTGATTTCAGCAAGTCCAGCTAAACACAGAACAAGATTATGATTGTGAACAACACTAATCTAATGATGATGAGACATAATTGTGTTTGGATTTGTTGTATACTGCTTTGCTAAAGATACATTCTGAATGCAGAGGGACAGCAAGTGCAATAGTAATGTTGCTTTTTATTTAAATAAATGTAGCCACACATCAAACAATAACAGATACATCTCAAAGTAGCACACTGTGCATAATTAATAATCAGCTCTCTGGCTTCTACTGGAATAAATGTGTCCATACAACAGATAACAAATGCATCTCGTGTGTATATGATATAAATAAAAAACAGTGTCCAACAGCATTTTGTTTCACTAGATTACTAAATATTAAGCGGTTAAAACACTTGAAAATAATTAGAATTTACAGACCCACCACCAGAATCATAAATCTTTATATTTATTTATCGCTCTCTACATTCCTCTAAAAATAAGTGACCAATGTACCATGACTGAACTCTATTTATAACTAATAATTATCATCAACTTGTCTCCCCCCTTCCTGGTCCGCTGATGGTGAAGCCCAGGTAGAAAGACACCTGGCCTGGTTTGCACGCACTGGACGGATTGTGAGGAGTGACTGGAATCTGCTGGCCATCTCTAACTGCAAACACTCTGTGATTCTTGACCTCTCCGTTGATACGCTGAAGACATTCAATGTCTGCATTTCTATGTCCTTCAGTGAGGAGCTCCAGATCAATATGATGTAGTTTTGAGGTGTGAACCAGTCTCTGCAAACCTTTCTCTTTCCCAAAGAAGAACAGAGGCACCAGGTAGCGACGGCGGAGGTATTTCTGATACTTTCTCTCATATGACTGACCCATGTATTGGACACACTTTTCAAGGTTTGGAGGGTTTGTGATTCCTGGCTGTGCTTCATCGGGCCAAAAGAGCAAAAGAATCAAGAGGTAAAACTCTGGGCTTCTGTCTTGCATTTCTCTCAGCCAAAGTTCCTGTAACTTGGCCTGAAGCTCTTCTGCTTGTTCACACGGCTTGCCCGACTGACTCAAGACGATGTTGGCAAGAATGTAGAGAACGGTTTGGGTTTCATTATCAGATCGTGGATGTTTAAGTGCACGCGGATGTTCTTTAAGCACATTGATGTGATCTGATTTTAGGAAATGAAGCAGTCCTCCAAAAGACTTCATCTTTTTCTCATTCAGGGTCGTTTCAGCAGTCTGCTCTCCCTGTGTAAAATATTTATTGTAGCACTCCTCAACATCTTCATGAAAGTAGTCTGGTTCCTGTTTTTTAATGTTTCTTCTTGAGAATGCCAGATACCATTCAAAGAAATCATATCTAGACTCAACAGCACCTCTGAGACCGCTGATGAAATCACTGTGTTGTTGTTCAAGAGGGTTTTTTGGATTTGGACGCATTTCATGAATGACATTGCACACCTGGAGAAATCCAAAGCAGCCTCTGTTATTGAATTTGGTGTTTTCTTCTGACTCGACTTCAGCTGCTTTCTCTTCATCTTTGAATGCATCAATGGCGGACTTTGTAATGGCCAAACACTCTTTAACGGCTAGGGATTGTCTTTGAGATTGACTCAGCAGGTGGTGTTTGTGGACTTGCCCCAATGTGTCCTTGATATCAGATTTTTTGGGATCTCGGTTAATGGCCTCTTCTGCCCATTTTTCTGCCTTTTCATATTTGTTGTCCTCTTTTATCTTAATGTAATACAAACGTGCAAGTGTTTGGGGATAATAAGGGTCTTTGGAGAACAACTCTAAAGCCAACTCCAACAAATGAATGCATTGGTTAGCAGTATTTTCACTTTCATGCATGATGTCAAGAATCAGTCTGGAAAACTGCTCCTTTCCTTGTTCTGTCTCAAGTCTTGTGATGAATATCTTCTTGCAAATCTGTCTGTAATTGCTCTCCTTTCCTTTCACCATGCTGTTCAAGAAGTCGAGAGCGATGTCAGATCTTGTCACATTGTGCTCAGTGAACAGTTTTAGACAGGCATCAGCAATCATTGGATGAGCCAGACAAATGCATTGGTCTTCTTGTTCTCCTTCTGAGTATGTTACTAGGAGATCCTCGGAAGGCTTCATTATCGTTTCCAGCAAAGGTTTTCCTTCATCAGTGGACCATTCTTCTTCTTTAATGAAATCCTCACAGACAAGCTTCGACAAGTGTGAACCTGGGACATACGAGTTTATCAAAGCCAAAAAACTGAGGAGTCTTGTGCTGCTGGACTTTGTGTCCTTTTCAATATGATTCACCATTTCTTCTGTGATCAGTTTCTCTGCATCTTCTTTCTGGAAACCTCCCTGCATGATGTTAAAGGCAAGAAACTTGTGTGACAGTTTTTTGTATTTCTTTTTTAGCTCCTCCTTTTTCTGATCAAACCTCTTCCTCTCCTCTGTTGAGAGCTTCATTGACAGTTTCACAGCATCTGTTGGACGAACACTGGTAGGAGAGCCTGTAGGGCTGCAATTAAAAATGATCACAGCTGGAGTGTCTGTGCTGATGCTCCTCTCACGTATTTCTTCATTCAGTTTTTGCCGGAGAATACTCTTGAATAACAGCTCATCGTTTGTGTTTTCCTTAATGTCCAGTAACAGCAGCACCGTTTTCTGATCGTGTTCAGCATGTTGTTCATTAGACAGCAGAAAAAGGTCCAGCACTTGTTTCGCCAGCTGTTCGGTGTCTAGATCTGAATCGATCACTCTGGCACATCTGAGATCTTTCCGGAAATGCCAAAGCACCTGCATGGCGAGAGTTGAGCCTCCGCTGCCAGACTGGCATTGTAAAGAAACTTCAGTGATCAGGCGGTTTTTTCTTTTTCTTTTTTCAACTAACTTTATTAAATCTTTAAAGCAACCCCGCTCTACGAATTGTGAGTTTGCAGATGCGTAACAATTCTGCCACTTCGGTGGAGCTCCTTTAAGAAAGTCAGTCTCATGCTTCTTAGATACTTTAGAGTTAATGGCTGAATCTTCAGACTCAAACATATCAGACCACACAATGTCGAGGCATGCCAGTGAATCTCTAAGTTTAGTTGGCGTTGAGATCAGTGTTTCACTGGATGAGGGTAGGTGGCACATCTTCAGTCCTGTTGTTTACTTATTTATTTATTTCCAATCAGAACTGAGATCTTTGTATGAGAAGTGTCTCAAAAGTCCTGCACGTCCTTATTCCACTGTAGAGACAGAAATCAGGATACCTAGAAGAACGGGATATTATTATCATGCCAGAATAAAGACAAATACTGTCTGAACAGAGTAGACAATAGACAAAAACCACTTGACATGGTCTTACATTTTTTTAAATTATTTATTTACTCATTAAACACACATGTCCCGTCCCAGACCTAGGTTATCATTTCATACAGTTGATTAGTGATGAACATTATGCAGGGCAACAACTCACTGCGTGATGGAGCCAATAAATGCAGTTATACGCCCCTATAAAGTCAAATATTAAAGCTATATTTAGTCTGATTAGTCTGTTTGTGTTGCCTCGGGACCAGCTGAATTAGGGGGCTCTTTTCAGCATTAATTTCATGGTTTTTAATGGCTAAACATGATAAGAGTTGGGGTCACTCAATGTGGAGTAATAGACTGTATTGGCCTAGTTCTGCCCTGCATGTGTTATTAGGTGTGTTTCTCTGTACCCTAAGGATGCTTTTACAAATCTCTGAATGCAGGGCTTGAGTTGGATTTGTGTGCCATTTGTCAAACTCATGATTTAGGAGAGGACCTTCACTGCCATACAGTGCAATTGATCTATCGGTAAGCCCCTCCCCTTGAACACAGATGAGCCAATAGCAGTTGAGTATCAGTTGCGCGGGGACATCTTTAGGTTTCAGTGCCAAAGAGAAGCATGGAGAGATCCGAATCTTTCATGGGTTTGATGGTGTTTATGCTAAACGATGTGCCAGGGGTATTTGTAAGACTGATTCCAGGCATTTCCTAAACCCAAACAAAACGGAGCAAAATGTTCCTAAGCGTTCAACCCCAATCCCAGTGAAGACGAAAACATTCGTTGTCATACTCTCATGAATTAAACGTTTTCATCTGCTCAAGCAGAACGTTAATGTCATCTTGTGCTTCAGCAAGGTCTCTCTGGCTAAAACTAGCTAATGTTAAAGTTAGTGAGATGCTAACATACAAAACTAAATAGCTAACTTGTTCTCAGGTCATGTAGTGTAGGTCAAAAACACATAAACGAAGGTCTACATTTCAGTGCCTCTCCATATTAAACTGGTTAAATGTAAATTAAATTAATCTTACTCTGCCGCAGGAATCCTGGATGTTGTCATCTGCGATGGTGACGACATTTTCCTCATTGTTTTACAGCCTTAATCAAGCCATGTTTACTGTACATGTTCTTGTGTGCTTTAATGCATTTTCTTGAGGTTAGATAAATTGGCCAAATGATCAAATATATAATTAATGTCCTCCACAGACAGATTGTGAGGATAGACCTTTCCTAGAAAGTTGTTGATAAGTTAGCATACTTTTGGATGGCCAATTACTGTCATATGTTTCTGTGCTGTTTTGCCCATCTGTAAAAGCCTTGAAAAAGCCAACTTACTGAAATCCTATTTAAACTTCTTCTTCTTCGGAGACCAAATTGTACAGTGTATCTCCTCCTAGAAACTGGCTAATAATGCTAACAACATGCTAGTAAACATGCCAATAATGCTAACAACATGCTAGTAAACATGCCAATAATGCTAACAACATGCTAGTAAAATGTTGATCATGCTAGAAACATGCTAACAACTGGCTAATAATGCTAACAAAAGGCTATCACCATGCTAGAAACATGCTTCCCTCAGAGTGAAGTGGTTAATTTGACTGTGGAGAGATTCAAAGATGTCCGCATTATAGTATGGAGACTCAGACGGAGGAATATAGACAGCGCATAAGAAAACATATTTAGTGCTTTGGGTGAGGTGCTTGTTGATTATGAGCCAGATATGTGATTCTTCTTTTTTAATTGTTTGAATGTGTTTGTTAGTTTCTTGTTTGTGCCAGATTATGATGATTATGATTCTTTCATATTTCTTTCATCCATTACTGTTTTAAATTAGAAAAAACAAATATATATCAAGTAGATATGGCAAAAAGTAGCTTTGAAATGACATGAGGGTGAGTAAATGATCAAATGAAAATATATATATATATATATTTTTTTTGTGAATTATGACTTTATTTCATTCATTAATTTTAATAACATGACACTAAGAAAATAAGAAACTAAAACTACCAGAAGGTGGCAGTAAATGTCTTAAAGGGGTCATATGATGCTGCTAAAAAGAACATTATGTTGTGTATTTGGTGTAATGAAATGTGTTTATGTGGTTTAAGGTTAAAAAACCACATTATTTTCCACATACTGTACATTATTGTTTCTCCTCTATGCCCCGTCTTTCTGAAACGCTCGATTTTTACAAAGCTCATCGATCTGAAAAGCGAGGTGTGCTCTGATTGGCCAGCTATCCAGTGTGTTGTGATTGGCCGAATACCTCAAGCGTGTGACGGAAATGTTACGCCCCTCACCATACTGTGCTGCCCTGTCCGGCCGGAGCGACGAGACAAACACATTAAAACCCATTATAAACCAGGCATTTGCTGCATCCAGTGGGGACATAATTACTGATTATAATGACTTATACTGTCTTTTTACGCGTTGCGCCGCGCCACGTAAACATAAAACCATGTCTGCATTTGTGATCGGAGAAATGACAAACAACAAGTGCTACTCTACACTGCTCAAGACTCACGTTTGAATCATCAGTGGCAAATCCTTTAAATGAAACGTACTGACGTGAGTCAGAACTGCCGGCATTGTAGTCTAACGTTACTCTCCCAGGATCAGTAACGTTAAACAATCCTCCATAAAAGGGACATAATTACTGATTATAATGACTTATACTGTCTTTTTACGCGTTGCGCCGCGCCACGTAAACATAAAACCATGTCTGCATTTGTGATCGGAGAAACGACAAACAACAAGTGCTACTCTACACTGCTCAAAACTCACGTTTGAATCATCAGTGGCAAATTCTTTAAATGAAAAGTGCTTACGTGAGTCAGAACTGCCGGCATTTTAGTCTAACGTTACTCTCCCAGGATCAGTAACGTTAAACAGTCCTCCATAAAATGTGCCGGCGATCCACAGCACTAAGTTGATGTATTTCCTCAGCAACCAGCACTGATCAGCTCCAGGTATGACGAAGCGGATATCATCCTCTTTTGGAAGAACAAACAAAGTAGTTTCGCTTTCACAACGAAACACACAGCGTCTTCACGACATGGCGGCGGCAACAATACTACAGCGAGAATAAAAGTTATGCCTTCTTTCTTTGCGTGCACATTTGAGCGGTGTTATGCAAATCTTCCCACATAGTGAGGTAGATATGTGGGGGCGTGTTAGAACGAGCAGTTTTAGGTAGGCGTGGCAGACTCTTAACTTTTAAAAAAGAATATCTCTTTGGATTTGAGACTTTAGTCTTTGCAACTTTACAGATCTTCTTTAAGCACCAAGAGCTTGTAACACTCCGAAGAGAAAGAAACACTTGAAATCGCATCATATGACCCCTTTAAAGAATAAGTCATTGAGTCATTCATTCGATTCGTTTTGTTTAAACAGATGATTCATTCAGGAATGAAGTAGACGGCTCTCTTTATGAACGGTTCATTGAATCCTTGGTTCACAAGATTCATTCAAACCGTGGATTCATTCAGAAATGAATCACAGATGAGTGTTGCTCCGAGATGTACAGCTTTATATTTTCGTTGGCAAAATTGAGCAAAAACAGACAATACTGTAGCCTATTTCAAATATAACA
>NW_015508954.1:715-1335 GCF_001515645.1 Sinocyclocheilus grahami | reverse complement strand
AGATCTGGCAGCGCACTGTGAGGCTGAGCGTCAGCAGTGAGTGTGCTTCTGGATCTGGCAGCGCACTCTGAGGCTGAGCGTCAACAGTGAGTGTGTTTCTGGATCTGGCAGCACACTGTGAGGCTGAGCGTCAGCAGTGAGTGTGTTTCTGGATCTGGCAGCGCACTGTGAGTCTGAGCGTCAGCAGTGTGTGTGTTTCTGGATCTGGCAGCGCACTGTGAGTCTGAGCATCAGCAGTGAGTGTGTTTCTGGATCTGGCTGGCTTTCATGAGTACTTTGATGGCTCTGGTTCTCATCTCCAGCTCCAGTAACTCCAGCTGCTGAGTCGACGGCTGCTTTGCTGGAGCCCTTTCTACAGCGGCTGCTTTCTCCGGCGACGCTTCCCTCAGATCTTCGGGCTCAGAGCCAGATGTCGGAGCCAGAATTTCACTCACGCTTCTGTCGATGTCGTGCTGAAGTTGCACTTTGGGCTCGGCGCTGGGAGGCAGATCTTCATCTCCGAGCGCCACTTCTTCAGCTTTGACCGCTTTATGACCCTCAATGTCACTGTCGTCAATGTCTGTGTTGATGCTGAGAACGTCACTGTCTTCTCCAGAACCTGCGCCTGACACCCACACACG
>NW_015508954.1:0-281 GCF_001515645.1 Sinocyclocheilus grahami | reverse complement strand
GCACACACACACACACACACACACACACACACACACACACACACACACACGCCCTGACACACACACATACACATACGGACACACAGAGACAGCCACAGACACAGACACACACACGGACAGACACAGACACATACACGGACACACACAGACAGAAAGACACACAGACAGACACGGACACACATACAGACACGGACACACATACAGACACGGACACACACACACAGACACAGACACACACACACACACACGGACACACACACAGATTTGTTTTTGAGAAAGTG
>NW_015508953.1:17270-17736 GCF_001515645.1 Sinocyclocheilus grahami | reverse complement strand
TCATTTTATGCCTGAGCTTGTAGAACATCCTCCTCAGTCCAAAAAAGACCATTTATAACTGCAATAATGACACATTCTGAACTTATTCGGTAAAGGTTGTTTTGAAGACTTTCACAACATATTGCAAGCTTTGCAACAAGGCTGTTACTCAAACCTACAGTAGGTGATTTCTTCTCATCTCAATGGCATTTGCTCGGCTTGCTTGAAAACTACCATTTTTGCTCACATGCACTCAGTTCTGAGCAAATCACCAGAGTTGTAAATGCTCTCAATCCCTCTGAAGCAAAGGGGAATATGAAGTCATAACGCTGAATGACTAAAGTCAACAACCAAACCCTTCACGAGCTACTATCCTGAGCCAAATGAAACAGGCAGTTTAAAAAGTATCTATTTGTATAAAACATCTGCTACATTATAATTTAATATTGCCAGAATATACTGCATGCTGCGTGCAAAAAAAAAAAAT
>NW_015508953.1:16595-17260 GCF_001515645.1 Sinocyclocheilus grahami | reverse complement strand
TTTTTTTTTTAGCTTTGAAATTTGCAAGGGTCTAATCCCAAATTTGTTAAACTACACTTAAGATCCTACTTGAAAAAGTAGTTAGATACACCAGTGATTGTTCTGACATCCTTATTTACATGTGGAATTGAAATCACACCTCACCAACCCAAGCAAGACCTTTGTACTGAAATTGGAATGATCTTTGTGCTAAAGTTGTGCTTCCCCCAAACTGTCTCTCTAATAAACAGCAAAAATGGTACGAAAATCTATGGGCTCTCATATCTACTCCTGCAACATTAGTTTGTGTGTTTTTTTTCAGTGTTAAATTAACCATGTTTTTAGAAAAAAAACTTTCACAAAACAATCCAGTGTCTCTTTCATATTAAAGTAAGAAATAAAGTCACACTACAAGACATACAGTCACAT
Organism: Sinocyclocheilus grahami; assembly: GCF_001515645.1. NCBI lineage: Eukaryota > Metazoa > Chordata > Actinopteri > Cypriniformes > Cyprinidae > Sinocyclocheilus > Sinocyclocheilus grahami. Next base: position 16,852 of record NW_015508953.1, on the reverse strand, counting down.
TGTGAAGTACAGTATAAAGTTGCATTTATGAGAAACATATTCGCATAATTTTTTGCTCTGAGGTGGGCTTCCACTTTAAGAAAACCCTGTTTCTGAATCTGTTTCTGTTTTCAAAATCATTTTACATAATCTCTACACCTGCTCTTTCTTTTCTTATTTCTCAATATCAAATTCACAGAAAAGTATAAAACCCCACACTCTTCTTAATGAGGTCATTTTATGCCTGAGCTTGTAGAACATCCTCCTCAGTCCAAAAA
>NW_015508953.1:14604-16254 GCF_001515645.1 Sinocyclocheilus grahami | reverse complement strand
AATATTGCCAGAATATACTGCATGCTGCGTGCAAAAAAAAAAAATCAGAAGACAGCTTTTTGTATGTCCATGAATTGGCGAAAGATGCTTTTTAGTTAACTAAGGTCTGTACCAGTAGGGGCTAATGGGGCCATGCTTACCAGCTAAACCTTGACCCCACTAAAGCTATGTGTAGACCGGCGCTCCTCTAAATTAATCATACACAGATGAACGGACTCAGGTGTTCCTGACCTCTTTTATGGAAAATAAAAGCTCCATCGTATCAATAATATGCAGAGAAAGGATGATTTCTTGCTTCTCCCTCTTTCGTCCTCTTCATAAAAACAATTACCAAGGCTTGAGCTCCAATTTGCAATTACTGGGCCGAGCAGATTCTTGACAAAGATTGGATTAATCCCATTTCTGCCTGCTAGCTTTTCAAGTGCACTTAATAATATGAAGCACTTTATAAGGAACCACTAAACTACTACTGTACTGTATATAATAAAGTGGACAAAGTCTCTCAAAAAGCCCTTAGTACACAGAACCCGATTCTAGGAAAACTTCCAGTGAGCTGCTGCTAAGAAACCAAAGGGGAGAAAAATGATAGTACCCACCTTCATATTTAAAATCATTTAAAATGATAATAACCAAAATCCAGTATTAATCTTGACTGTAGAGTCAGTATTGTGTGGTGCATACTTAATCAAAATGTCTTGCATAATACCACTGCAATTGTTTTATTTATGTGAGAAAAACACCTCATTATCTACCAGCAAGAGAAATGACCAGATAGCCACTCTATTCCCTATATGGTAAAATAAATTGAACATTAAGACTGGACCACCAATCAGTTGGAAAAATGATAGTAACTATCTTTAAGTTTCCCGAGTCATTACAGGAGGGCAGAAACCATTCAGCAGCTAAACAAATCTTATTCCCAAGGTAAAATTATTTCAATGATTCAGTGCTCCTACAGATGGAATTTCTCATGACAGACAGAAATATGGAATAAATGAATGCGTCTCGTAGAAGATTGAAAACAAAAAAAACAAGATGGAGAAAACAGAAGGAACAAACAAACACACGCATGTGTGAAATTGCGCCCACGCATACAGTATGTTCTTCTTTGTGACATTCTAAAATATTCTACAGCACGCATCTGGGGTCTATGTCTCGTCTGATTGGCCAGCAGGCTGATTTTCTTATTTCTGTAATTCTTTGCTTTATTAAGCAGATGTATTCGGCCTCAGTTGACCTGAAGAAATCAGATAATCTGCTTAAATTGAAAAAAAATTTTAATGCCGTGTGTGTTTTTTTTCACTTACAATTTTATTTTCAAAAGATGTTTTTTTCTGTTAAGAAGATTGGATTTCTATATCAACCAAGTACGTGTAAAGGTAAGACAAAGCATGGATCATCTGGCTCCATGTAGCTGGAAGATATACAGCACAGAGAAAGTAGAGAGACTTTTGTCTTAGATGGGTGGACTCTGCAACATATTTCTCTCTCTCATTTCCACTTCCCGACAAAGACAAGAAGCCTTTTAGTGCTAATGCATTAACAGAACACAAAAAACTGAATTGTACCATCAACATTCATAATTAAAGCTTATAATCCAGATGATCCAACCAGATGATCCAACGGTAGCTGCACGGATCTCAGGCTGCC
>NW_015508953.1:10781-12450 GCF_001515645.1 Sinocyclocheilus grahami | reverse complement strand
TGTGTGTGTATTTATATATACATAATAAATATACACAGAACACTCCCATATATTATGCAAACTAAATTTTTTATTTTGTATGCGATTAATCGCGATTAATCTTTTGACAGCACTAGTATAAACATGAATGGAAATGGGTGATTTCCGAGTACAGGCCGGTGATGAGGGGTATGTACGTCAAAAGAACAGGAATTTTATGTTTGCTCTGGGGTCTCTTAGTATTGCATTGTCTTTGTTAATGGCTTCAGTAATGTCTCTCTGACCTCTGACAGAATCCATTAAAAAGCCATAGTATCTCATGGTCATGTGTCTCTCGTATAGTGACCGGTGGAGGAGAACAGAGGAAAAGGGGCAGAAGAAAAATGCAGAGAACAACAACCAGGCACACCCTGTGAGATTCACAGGTAATGCATCAGCTACAGGATTATATGACCTATTTCTGACATTAATTTAGGGCCTCTTCCATTATAAAAAGCCTGTGAAAAATAAGCTTCCTCTCACTCTGCCTCCCTCTCTTTTTCACATACACAATCGCTTCCGAAATGACAGAGAAACAAGACAACATGAGCACTTGACTTCAAACATTATGGGAGAACAGAGCTATTGTCCTTTAGTTCTTTGAAGCTTTATTTATCATCCCATTCTCTTCCTTTCATTCTCTCTCTCACTGGCAGACCAGAGTTAGCTGCAAACCTGACGGTGCGCATGAAGATTGGCGCTCTACAGCATGCGTGCTCCGTGCAAGGTCCTGAGACAGGAAGAGATGGATAAATGATTGGATGAAGGGATAACGAGCATTCATCAGCACAGGCTGTTCGCAGAGTGGGTGGGATGGATGAGGGAGCCAAACAGATTTTCACGTGCAGACATGTGTGTGTTTACTGTGTTCGGATGCACTAATACAATATGCTGTATATAAATATAAACTACAATGCCTCACTCAAATGGGCTTTTGACCAAGAAGTTTTAATGACATTCACACGCAGTCAAATTACACAAGGTGTGAGAGCTCATCACAGATCACATGCACAAATATGCACATGAGTGCTCAGTGTGTGAGTACCATATTGAGGCGGTTCTCTGCAGATTCTGTAGAAAGACTGGCATCATTTCATTTGATTTCTGAGATCCCTACCACTCTAGAATAAATACATTATGATAAAACATCCCATTTAAAAAGTTGTACTCATTAGGAAATATATTGTGGTTTTGTGTCGTCTGAATGGTGCACACTCACATGAGATGTACTCATAAAAGTTTTCTATAAAAAGTGTTTCAGTTATATATGGTGCAGGTCACCCCTCTTAATGCATTTTGAAATGACATGCGGTGTTTCACTAAACATTGATAAAAATCCTCACGCTCACTGGTTGCTGCCTCTAGAGACACTCTAGTAGCTTAGTAATGTTTGGTAATGCAAAGAGTGAAAATGACACAACGGAACATACTTTCATGCTTTTCCAGTGGACACAACAGGAGAATCAGTCCAAGTCCAACCCAAGTTGCTCATTTTTTGCTGGACGGGTAAGGAATTCATTTTTATGCAGACACTCTCTGAAACGAACTGGTATTAGCATAATTTATATAAAACCAACAGATGATCATACTGATCCATTTCAATAGATATTAGTGCAGCACATAACAGCACAATCACTTTAGTGAAATTTCA
>NW_015508953.1:9450-9878 GCF_001515645.1 Sinocyclocheilus grahami | reverse complement strand
GTTAGCATTAGCCATTACGCTTTTTTGGCTAAAGGTTGCAGGCTTTGATGCGATCTTGCCATGTGCTCCTCTTGTGTATGTCATGTTGTGATTGGTTGTTTTAGTCATGTGTCCTGTGTTCTCATTGGGTCTTTGTCTTGATTGTTCCAGGTGTCTCTTGTTCGTGATTAGTGTCTTTATGGCCCTCATGTTGCCATTGTCCATTGTCTAGCTTTGTTCATGTATCACTGTTGGTGAGTTCACATTCATGTTAAGTAGTCAAGTCAAGACAGGTCTTTGTTTGTTTCATGGATTATGTTTGTGTTTGCTTACATTTCTGTTTAATAAATACTGCACTTGGGTTCTCACTATACTTGCCTGCAGTGGACAATTTATTACACCATTAAAATAACCACACTTTTATTGAAAGTAAAACAATAAAATTGGAC
>NW_015508953.1:8640-9175 GCF_001515645.1 Sinocyclocheilus grahami | reverse complement strand
CATAAACCATAAAAACAAACCTGTGTGTGTGTGTGTGTGTGTTTATACACTTTAACTTCCTCTAGCAGCAGGGGGCGCAGACTGAGAGTGATGCACACAGACAAAGATGTCACAAAGAATGAGTACACCCCAACCAAAATATGTCTGAGTGAGAGAACGAATGGGAGGGAGAGGGGGGTCACAAAGAGGTAAAAACAGAGAAAGAAGCGGATAGGCACAGATGGAAGAGGTGGGGAGGGAATGCAACCCAAAAGACTGAGAGAGGGGTCCTGAGGACAAGTAAACAAGTGTGCATCAGAGAAGCGTCTCTGCATGAACACGTCGGGCTATGTGTTACGTGTGTTGTGCCTTTTAAAGAACAAGTTTTGCGATGTCCACTGCAGGCATGAGTGATTTCAGTGCCTTTCATGTTGACTGCTTTTCAGGTCACTGTCTCTCACCTCTAGCAGCTACACATGCAGCACGCACACAGAACTCCATTCAGTCATCACACACTTCAGCTCTATACACATGCACACAATTCTCAACACACTAC
>NW_015508953.1:2648-3037 GCF_001515645.1 Sinocyclocheilus grahami | reverse complement strand
AATAATGTTCTTTTTAGCAGCATCATATGACCCCTTTAAATCTTCCCATAAGAAAGTCTGCGCTCTCATTTCTCCAGCTGAGCAACTATCTGGTCTTCCGCTCTCTTTCTCATGGGCTTCCTATCACTTCCAACAACAGGAGTCAATAACACTCTTCGGTAACACTTTAGAATAAGGAACACATATTCATTAACTAGAAGTTTTCCCTCAGTAAACTCCTAATTTACTGCTTATTAATAGTTATTAAGGTAGCTGTTAAGTTTAGGTATGGTGTAGGATTAAGGGATCTAGAATACGGCCATGCAGAATAAAGCATTAATATGTGCTTTATAAGTACTAATAGGCAGCCAATATGTTAGTAATATGCATGCTAATAAGCAACTAGTTAA
>NW_015508953.1:0-1865 GCF_001515645.1 Sinocyclocheilus grahami | reverse complement strand
GATTGACAGGAAAAGAAATACAATCCCATGGCACATCATACTGATGTGGACAGTTGAATGCCAAAATAGCCTGCCATATATCCGGCACAGCACATCAATCAAATCCAACGAACGTGTTCATTTTCCCTAACAAAGCCAATCAGCCTCTCTGGGTTCAGATCAGAGTTTAATGCTGGGATACCTGCCTAGACAATCTCACAAAATGAAACAGCAAAAGAGAGGGAAGCCCCAGAGCACAGATGCTGACACAGATATGGAGTCCCCAAAATAATTTATTTAACCCGTTCAGAACTTAATTTTTCCAGACACACATAAACACACACACACACACACACACACAAATTATATATTGACACAAAACGATGTTAATGATCATTTTAACAATTATTTTGAATGTCTATTACAATGGAAATTGAATTTGAACAATATCAACATAAAGATGATTATTCATATGCACATACCTTTTTTATGAAAATCACGGAATTAAAAATCGGGTCAAGTGTTCAATGATGATGGCCCTTGGATCGCCTTCTGTGGGGTTCAAACCTGCAACCTTTCACTGACACTGTGTCACACCACCTACAACTTTGGCAGCTTACCAAAAATAAATAAATACTATATATATATATATATATATATAGAAGTTTTGACAAAGCATGTAGAAGCATTTCTAAAATCCTCCACTGGTGTTGCTTTTACAGGAAAATGGTTTTGAAAATAAAATATATAATATCCTTTGTCAGACTCAAATTTGATGAAGATTGCACAAAATGTGTAGTAATATTATTACTGAAATCACATCTCGCATAGTACACAGTACATATTTTGTGTACATTGAGACCACTGTCTCTTACAATGGACATCACTTTATGACTTTGTATATATTATGACTTATGCTATGTGACTTCTATTATGACTAACACTGATGCCACCTCTCAAACAGAATGCGTTAAGTAATTTAATAACAAAATGCAATTCATTTTGATGGTACTGTTAAAACAGTCATGCGTAAAAGCACGCACACATTTGGAGCTTAAACTGCAATTTGGTTGCATTTGATATCAATTGTACAGTATGTCAGTGTTAAGGGGAAACATTGGTGTGCAGATTAGGACACAGCACCTGCGATGAGATTTCAGGGAATCGTGAAACATGCGCGTGTATCAGAGATGCGTGCGCGCTCTCCTTTCTGATTCCATCCTGTCAGTGTTGTTATCTGCTGTATCTTCTTCTGTGTTCACGCTTCAAACGCAACGTTTCAGCACTTTATGTGAAATAAATGTGACACGCGTGTGCAAGCTCGCGCGCGCAACTCACCTGCGTTCCGAAGTTTCTTGTTTCTGTAAACGGAGAAAATCACCAGCAGGTTTCCTAAAATATCCACCACTATAGTGAATATGAGGAAACACCCGAGAGTAGTAGTGACCCAGGGCGGCCGGTCAAGTGCTTGCTCGCTAGGGTCCAGTGCAGAGCTGTTCAGAAAACTCCCATTCATAAACATTGTATACCTTCATGAAACTTTTCTCAATCAACAAAATAAACCGTGCGGTTCAGGTGGCGCGCGTCTCTCCGCTGGGATGTCATCTCTTCGTGGGGCCCCGGACAACTTCCCTCGGTTCTCGGGGCTTTCGTGTGTCGGGGTCTGCACTTTTATGGTTATGTGTGCACCCATCACAATGTTGGTACATGACATCCACGGGCATCTTCAAAGCGCCTGTGAACATGTGATGAACTGCAGGCGGTGTGTGTGTTGCCACCCTGTGGTCGTCATCGGTAATGTCACTTTCATTCACTCATTCCATCTGTACGAGCCCTTTTTTCATCCCCTCATTCATTACTATTTATCCGAACTAAAAAAAAAAAAA
>NW_015508952.1:21823-23171 GCF_001515645.1 Sinocyclocheilus grahami | reverse complement strand
AGTGCAAACACCAACGAGTCCGAGACAAGTCCGAGACGATAGAAACATGTCTCGAGACCGGACTCGAGTACTACAGCCCTAAATTCTACTCACCAAGTATATTCTTTTTTTCTTCAAAAAGACACCTGAACTTGTTTGTCTATCACAAGTTTGGACAGTTTTGTGTGTAAACGGAGATTACAAACTATATCAGTGAATTTAGTTGGAAATTAAGCTGTAATCTCTGTCCAATGTGCTCAAAAAAGCAAAACAAAATTCTTTGTAAGTACTGCCACGTGTTTTTAGATATTACAATTCTGATAAAGGGACAGTTCACCCAAAAATGAAGAATCTGTAATCATTTAATTAAACTTCAAAATCTTTTGTTTTCCACAGAACAAAAAAAGTCATACAGGTTTGGAATGACACAAGGGTGAGAAAATGATGACAACATACATTTTGGGGTGAATTATCCCTTTAAATCTATTAAGATAAAAGCGAAAGAAACATTAGTTGAAAATGCAATAGATTTGGTAGCTCAAGTTTCAAAAGTGTAAAGCTACGGTAAGTGCTTCTGTTACCCCATGCAGCCAACTGCATCTGTCCCAGTCTCAGGCTGGCCATTCTCAGATATTAACCTCATGAAAGACTGACAAATGGAACTAATTACCATCCAGTGGCATGAGACCTCTTGGTGCCCACAAAGGAGGACCACACGCTCTGCACCCTTCAACTCATCAAGGTCATGTTTTATATAAACCACCGGGGCAGGGCTCTTTACAAAAAGTTTCCTATCAAATACAGCATGTCTCATTGCTATTGCTCCCAAATGAATGACAACTGATTTAAATACTTACCTAAAAAAGGAAATCATAGGAATAAACCTGTGCTTCTAAAAAATGTGCATTAAAATTACATTTAATGTTATACACATTATAGTAAATACACAAACTGACAAAAACCCATTTATTTCACTTCCCCAAGATAAATGGGCAGAAATGATGCCTATATGCACACAGGTAAAATGCATCAACACTTTTAAGCACGGATGAGCAAGTCATTGAATACATTAGACTCTCTCTTCCTCCACCAAACACACTTTCCTAAACTACCCTCCCTTCCACAGCAATTGAAGCATGAAGCATATGTGCAGACTATATGCTCCATAATACAGGGTTGTGCACCATGCATTCACAATTAAAATTAAGAATGCCTTATAAAAAAAAAAATACTTAATTTAGATTAATTTCCCATAAAAATTGTACACTAATGTTCAAAAGTAACAGTAAAGGAAAGAAATTTATTCAGCAAGAATATATTAAATTGGTCAAAAGTGACAGTAATTGTTTAATGGTATAAAGATTTCTAT
>NW_015508952.1:19580-20907 GCF_001515645.1 Sinocyclocheilus grahami | reverse complement strand
GCACACTCAAAGGTAAGAGCATTCATTAAATTTGTCCCTTAATGGTACTATTACTTGTCTTTGCCCTACCAAGGGGACGCATTTGCATTCACAATGCAGGTCTAACTCCACGGTGCCTCTAATTGCCTCTAAATTTAGCATGTTGGCTTGTCCAGGGTACAGAGTAAGAAAGAGAAGGCAATAACTAAACCATTATGGAGGGAGTGAGAAGTAAGGCAATGCTAGGAGGAGGATTTGGATCATGCGAAGGGCATATTTCAATGTTCAAGGACGTTTTCAGAAGAAAACAATGTGACACTGCATAGCAATGGCGCCGCCACAACAGACACTTAGAAATAACATTTGCGGCATACAAAGAACAAATGCTGCTCCACTTAATGATGCTTGACATTCAAAATAAATGTTCATTTCAAGCGCAATTATGTTTAAGAGTCAGAAGTGAGGATGAAGGGTTTACAGATAGCTTTAATGTGAGGGCTGAATGGAAAGCACCTCCTGTGAGGCCAAAATCAACATCCTTCATGTCCTTGAGGCTGTAATAGAATGAGACTCCGCTTTACTTCTTCCTCCAGCATGATGAGCAAGAAAGAGGAATCAAGGTTTTTTCATTTCCAATTTTACTTTCAGATTTGTCATTCAAATGAGAAAAGTGCAGCTGGTTCAACCTGAAAAACGCTAAAGTATTTGGCATCTAAATGTCACCCACCTCATCTTAACCGCCTACTGTATTGTTTTTATTTTCTGCAGTGACAATCAAATGCAGGCGTACCCTCACAGCCGCCTGTATACTTTTGTCAATCTAGATCAATTTGGTACAGCATGGCACTAACACCACCAAGGTCATGGGTTTGATTTTCTGGAAATGGAAAATGTACAGCTTTGATACCAAAATTCACTTTGGATAAAAGCATTTGCCAAATAAATTTAAGGTAAATGTTAATTCTGAGATTCCCTTTTGAAAAAAATTCACTACTGTGCTTAAACATTGTGAAATATCATTACAATTTAAAGCAACTGTTTTAATATATTTTAAAATGTAATTTATATTTGATTGCAAAGCTGACTTCTAAGCAGGTATTTCTCCAGTGTTCAGTGTCACATGATCCTTAAGAAATCATTCTAAAATGCTGATTTGCTGCTCAATAAACATTTGTTATTAAAGATTAAAACAGTTGTGCTGCTTAAAATATTTTGTGTAATCCGTGATACATTTTTGTTCCAGGATTTATGAATAGAAAGAACAGCATTTATTTGAAATGGAAGTCTTTTGTAACACTATAAATTTGTTTACTTTTGATCAATTTAAAGGGATAGTTCACCTAAAAAT
>NW_015508952.1:17415-19092 GCF_001515645.1 Sinocyclocheilus grahami | reverse complement strand
ATTTTTGGATGAACTATCCCTTTCACGCATTCTTGATGAAAGTCTTAATTTATTAATTAATGCATTCATTTATAAAAAAATTTAAAAAGAGTTTTACTGACCCCTAAACTTTTGAATGGTAGTATGTCAGGACATCACAGCACCACTGGAAACCAAAGAGTTTAAACATGATCATTACACTGATTATTACTTAATAGGTTCAGTAAAAATGGAACAAGCTTTTATGAAATCTGAAAATTATTTTTATTTTATTTTATTCAGAACTTTTTGTAAAAACCAGGTCATTTGAAAAAGATCTTGTCACCAAAAGGATAAGGAAAAAACAGACAGATCAAATCTTTTCAGTATTGAAAACACAATTAGTATCAAATACAGTAAACACAAGTAAGGGCCCTATAAGTAACTTCTACAAAATCATTCATCCTGGAAGAAGGAGTCTAAATCACCCATCTCCTCATGGGCCTGTTTGGAGTTTGCCTGAGATGGATGGGTCACGCTGGCAGGATTTTCTTGGCTTCTTTGTGACATATCGACTTCTTTCTTGATGTCCCGGCCTCCACTGAGAAGCTTCTGACTCTCAGTGAAGTACTGGTTAGGATGATTGAGAGAAAACCCAGCATCCTCAACCTGAAACATACAAAACAAGTTCAGTAAGCATATGACTATACTTGCATTTGAAATAGTGCTGGGCGGTATGACCACAAATTTATATCACGGTATTTTTCAAAATTATACCGGTTTCACGGTACATGACGGTATTTTTTTTTTCATGCATGACCGGGTGTTAACCATATTTTCTACTGATTGCTTCTCTGCCGCTCACTGCACAGAACAGACGCCGAGAGAGGTGACACTTCTCTGGGAAAGTCAGACCTCGCATTTGCGGGACAGCACTGGCGAAATCTTTCAACTGAACCATAGTTAAGGTTTATCCAAAAAAGTCGCTAGGTTTGTCAGTATGAATATTCTATGGAAAAAAGCCGCTAAAAGGGTCTGAAAGTTGCTAAATCTAGTGCTAAAGTCGCACTCGTGTGTGTGAGACGCGGGAGCTGTTGGCAGGGGGTGGTGGATATTTGTGGCGGTCAATGTGGATATTGTGGATGAGTTCTTCGGTGTCATCACGTTCTATTAGTTCTACAGCTTCAGTTTCGGAACTTTCACGCTTAGTAACACATACAGCTGTTCCCTCACCACAGTGCAACAGTGAAAAGGGACCCCTTTCAAACAGTGTCGCGTTCCGAACGTTGTTTAAGCGACATACACTGGTATTGTGGTATTTATAAAAATTCATATCATAACAAAAATAAACACCGGTATTCGGTATGAACCGGTATACCGCCCAGCACTAATTTGAAATAGTGCATTTTTATTATTTAAACCATGTTTTAATAACCGCATTGAACCAGGCTACACAGCGATTTTCAGGCTGGTAGCTTCTATGCAATCTCTCCTTTCTTTCAGCCTCGTCTATGGCTGAGCCTCTCGCTGATGGATTCCTGAAAGCTGCATTGCATTCAGAACGCTGCGCAATCCATTTGTTTCTAAGTGCAGAGGATATGGCTGTTTAATTATGCTTCAATCACAGCACGCCCGTGATACTCCTCATGAATCAAACTTTCAAACCCATCTCTCTGAATCGAGTGCACGGGGTCCCTGCGGTAGTTAAGCTGTGGACAG
>NW_015508952.1:16377-17358 GCF_001515645.1 Sinocyclocheilus grahami | reverse complement strand
GAGACGGATCAATCCGGTGGATGCGCAACAAGCTCTCCTCCTTCCGAGGTCCGCCTCTCTCGGCTCCCCTCCTGCTTTTCATTATTCTCTCTATTGTTTGATTTATTGTGGTTGTGTAAATATTTCATCAGAGAAGTATTACATTTTGACCTTTAAATAAATGCTGCCAGGGAGGAAGGAATGCAAGCATCTATTTGTTATGTGTCGCGGATGTGAAAGCGGAGGGCGCATATGGCAGTGATTAAAGTCTCCTACGCTCCAATCCAACAAACGTGTTTTTGCGGCCAAGATGGTTGCGGCATCCCGTATCAGATGGAGGGAAGGCGAGGTGGTGTGGATCCACCGATGCTCCAACAAGAATGTTTTATTGTGCCTGTTAACGTCAGGAGTTTCTTCATTCACCTACCCTAAAATATGAGTCATGAATTTCAGAGCTGTGATTTTCATTGGGCTTGGTAGGAGGGAGGGGGCAGTTTATCTTTCAAATCCTGTTATTGCAGGCTGTTCATCAGGGAAGTCGTCTTATTCATTTTCCCGCATCATAAGCCGTTCGCTCTGTTTGGCTCGGGGCTATTAGTCATCAGCAATGACCCCAGTCCCGAGCGCCCGGGGCCATGAGCTAAATGATGCCCTTGGACTGCAAAGGAGCTGGCGTTTCACCGGGAGCCATTAAAAGTCATTATATCCTATCAATGACATTTTGAGTGCATTACGGCATTAAGAGAGGGGTGGCGCAGACACAAACACTGTTATAAACCTTTCTTATTGAGGGAATAAATCTAGACGTGCAAGAGATTAGAAATTTATACACACGCTCTTTGATTTACTTACCTTGGCATTGAGCTAAAGCATCAACAACAGCGAGAACAGCAGCATATATGATCTGAAGTGTTTACAGAGATGTGTGTGGGGTTTTACTATGCAGTGTTAATGAAAACAAACTATGACCACAGATTAAAATAATAATAATAATTAAAAAAA
>NW_015508952.1:7904-8930 GCF_001515645.1 Sinocyclocheilus grahami | reverse complement strand
GCTGACTAAATACTTTTTTTCCCCACTGTATATACACACACACACTATACAATAAAAATGTTACTGCTGTCAAAATTAACGCGTTAACACAGGCGATTAATTTTTCCCGTTTAATGGCGTTAAAAATATTTAACACAATTAACGTGGGATGGAGCTAGCGTTAGCCGCTTGACTTGTTTCAGTCTCTTTTTTCTTGACAAGAATTGCATTTATTTAGATGCAGTACATCTTTATGAGCACAAACGGAACATTTTTTAGACACGCACTCCACTTCCAGTGCCAGGCACTAGTCAAACGAGTGCAGAAATGGTACAGGTGACGAGGAGTTTGAGTAGAACAACAGTGAACTGCGGTCAGATGAGATGTTGTCAGGCCATACGTCAGTAGATACGAATTGTCCTGTTCTGTCAGCCTTTATATACTGTGCTCATAGTACGTGCTCTTCAATTGCACACACAAATATGGCGGCACACGCTGTAGCCTCTATCATTTCACATATTAAAGCGCAAATGAAACTACGAGCATGTATGTCAGATCCGCGTCATGTCCAGAAGCGGCAGCTCTTAAAGTAATAGCATCCAAAAACCTAATAAGCCAGCTGCTGTGATGTTTGTTAATCAAAGAACAAAAGAAACAAAAGAGGAAATCAATAACTTTTGTAGCTTTAAGGATTCATTTATTATTCATTTTGAACTTAGTGTTAAAACTTCAATTTCTGTATGTTTCCTACTTAAAAGGCACAGGTAAATACGACACTTATTATAATGGGTTTGTGTGAAGATTGTTTTAAGTTCACTTAAATTAGAAGTTGTTGTTTTTTGAAGTCTAAAAAATGTTAAAACTGATAGCACCCAATTATACTGTAATGTTGAATGGCTATAGTCAAGGTTAAATATTAGGAAAAAAATAATTTCCCAGAGACATCAGTGATACTCGCCTTCAGACATAAAAAAAAGATTAGACAAAGACTAAACAAATATATTAAAAAAAAGTTGTTTCTACATTATTTTGAAAATAATTTTGAAA
>NW_015508952.1:5440-7095 GCF_001515645.1 Sinocyclocheilus grahami | reverse complement strand
GAACTTTTCCACGACATTCTAATTTATTGAGATACACCTGTAAAAAATATATTTAAAAACTTTAATGTTTGGTTGGATTAATCGTGATTAATTTCAGAAAAAATGTGTGATTAATTTCAGTCTTCAACTGATTGACAGCACTAAAAAATTTTTATATATTTTCACAATTTTTTATTTTAAAATCTGATATTTTTTAAATCACAAGAAACATAAATGGAAAATAAAGGCTTAAAGGGGCCATCGGATGCCCATTTTACACAAGTTGATATGATTCTTTAGGGTCTTATTGAAAAGTCTATAACATACTTTGGTTAAAATTTCTCAATGGTAGTGTAAAAAACACCTTTTTTACCCTGTCAAAATCAGCTCTGTTTTCAGCACGCTGTTCTAGTTCATGTTGCTTTAAACGCTAGTGAACTCTGCTGACTCCGCCCCCTCTTCCGTGGAGTGACGAGCAGACCATAGATATGTGTAGATTCCCTATTCGACCGCTCCAGATATGTTGATGCGTCAGCCATCTCGCATTCACCATAATAATCAATGAATATTCAAAGATATACAAGCGTATAACTTGCTGTTGTAGACGCACTGTCAATGCGCTCAAAGATTCGCAGACGGTTCCAAAAATGGCGGATGTCTTGCGTATCGCGGCCCATAGAAACAGTCGATAATGAGGCATCTAGGTATATATACCCTTATACTCACTTCTTCTGTAGAATGGATACCACACTTACAACACACATTTATGTTCAAACAACTTGTAAAGTGAATTTTGCATCCAATGACCCCTTTAATAAAAGATAAAAGTGATTGAGGGAACAAATCACTTTTTTTCCCACATGGATATTTTTACTAAAATGTGCATCAATTTAGTTTAGTCAGTTTATATAGTAATAAAGGCAACATTTAACTGCATACTTAAGTCCAACACTTTAACGTGAAAAATCCCGCAGGACATCCTTGAACATGAGTGAATGAGTCATTGAACCGATTCACATAAAGTGTTTGCCACTTACAAACTACCACTCTTTTTGACACTAAAGTTAAAATCAGTTAAAATCAGAAACTTTATACACAATGTCAAGGAATGATCACATAACTAGAAAATGGCATTCTTGTAAAGAAGCTAAATTGTCAAAAAAGCACACTGAAACTGCAACATTCATGATGTTACTTAACAAAACCTTTGTTAATATAACACAAATATCCAATATGTCACCAATATATAGCCTTGCAACCTACTTAAGTAATCATCACACTACAAATGTAATTCCATATATGATGCTTAGGTAAGAAAGCATCTACCCTGACAATAAAAAGTAAACAAATTATTTATATGTACTTGAAGCAACATTGGACACAAACTGACTTTGTTCTGAGTGCTTTATTATATCTGTGGCTCAATAGCTTGATAGCAAACAAACAGGTGCAACATAAGACTATAATTTCAGGGGCTGCTAAAGTATTAAGTGGTGGTGTGAAAAATGCTGGGATTAAATCCGTAACATGCATGCTACGTGTGACTCTACATGATCTTGCTTCTTCCACTGTTTGAACTGTGAACCAAGCATGCGATCCTTTAATCTGCACTTCCTATGGTAAGAGTCACACTGTGACGGGCTCTAAGTGCAAGTGAGAGAAAGGTGAGCTCAGTT
>NW_015508952.1:5176-5430 GCF_001515645.1 Sinocyclocheilus grahami | reverse complement strand
TAGTTATTCTAAAGAAGAAAAGATGAGCAACTAGACAACTATTAAGCATAATATATTCCTGGTTCCATTGTATTGGACTGAACTACTTGCAGTAGCTGTAACTTGCTTAAGGCCTCTACATTGGTTCAGATGTAACCTTCAGCTCTTTAATGCCCAGCCTCAATGGAGGGTAAGACTTCTGTGTGGCTGAGGAAAGGTCTACAACACATTTAAGCTTGTTCCAAAGACTCAGACTCATCATCCATGTGCTGTGC
>NW_015508952.1:0-910 GCF_001515645.1 Sinocyclocheilus grahami | reverse complement strand
AAAAAAAAAAGTGTTCTACATAACAGAAAATAAATAGGAAAAATGAGTCCGAATGAATGACGTTATTATGTTTTGTAACACTTATGTTGAACTAATTCAAATCTTCTGTTGTGTGACTGTTGAATTCAACATCCTGTGGCCGATTCAAATTCCAAGACATAAATGAACAGGAAATCAAATTTTTAATTTTTAATTTAGTCCAAACTTGCTTTAATATGGCTAAACGACCGCAAGCTTGTGCGTCAAAGCTAAAAGCAGCACCAGGGAACTGGTGTAAGGAGGAAGAGCTTTGTCAAATGGAGTCTAGCTCTACAAAATATAAAACATGAAGGTCTCTTGCTGTCAATACCCCAGCTGTGCACTGCTTATATCCAGATGCATATTATTTTGCACTAATCCCTTGTCTGTCAAGCTCCATTTTTAAACTCCAAAGTTAATTTAATTCTGATAGTGTGACGTGGTGCAGGATTGAAGCACAGCCGGCAGTGCGGCTCCACTGTCACAACATGCTTTATAGCCCAACATTATGGCCCGAATTCATATAAAATGAACCTCATATCCAGTCAGTCTGTCATAAAGCATGGAAATGCAATTTCTTTTACATTATGGTTGTTTAAGACAACAATATGAATGGAGCAACAAAGTTTGAGTTTTTGTTTTGCCTGCAATTCAGAATGGAAAGGGATAAAGATATGTCTCACCATCGATCATTATGCGTCAAGAAGCATTGGACTGAACAAGAGCGGGGTTATTCTTCTGACAGCAGATTTTTGGTTTCACCTAACCAAGGGACGTTTTAGTGATTTATATATAACCCAGAATAGCAAAGAAGTGTGCACACATTTGAAGAATAACAATTGTGCTGAAACCATATGCACACTCAAAGGTAAGAGCATTCATTAAATTTGTC
>NW_015508951.1:16017-17741 GCF_001515645.1 Sinocyclocheilus grahami | reverse complement strand
ATTACATGTTCTAAACATTTAATGCACAATACAGACAGTTTTTTTAACAAAAAATACAAAAATAAATTAATAATAAATTACCCGGTCAGTCTCTTGTGTGATGCGGGTCTGTGCACGGGTCAGCTGGTCTTGTGTGCGCATCAGGCTCTGTTCTTTGGTGCTGATCTCTCTGTTAGCCTGAGCCAGCCGAGACTCCACGTCCCTCAAGCGCTCAGACTCCAGCTGTGCCTCACGCTGTAGATCTGACACACGCACACGCAGCTCTGAGAGAGATAGACAGTCACTAAATTACTTATGTTATCATTCTGACTGATATCTCTGGCCCTGCTGAAGTTCACAGCGCAAAACTTCCTCTCCAATCCACCAAGAACATTTATAGAAAATAAGCTATGCACATTCATGAAATTTCTGAATGACATCACAAACTAATTAACATATGACTGCCTAAATTTATGTAAAATATATATGTCTACTCTATATATGTTCATATCGAAGTTCTTACAGTTAAAACAAACTATTTAAAAAAAACACTTGTTACTTGAAATAGTTCAAGTTTATTTCTAAAGCACATTTAAAAACAGCTAAAAGCCGACCAAAGTGCTGTACACTCCGTACAAATACAATAAGTAAAATATTAATAGCATAATGTCAAATACACATAACATGACTATAACGAAATCAATTAATAAACGCCGAAGTAAAAAGATTTTTTAGACAAGATTTAAACTTCTAATATGAGATGGTAAGTTGTTCCAGAGAGTAGGACCAGCCACTTCAAACGCTCTATTTCCTCTCGTCTTTAGACAAGTGCGAAATAAACATGAAATAAATTTAAAAATACAAAAAAATAAAAAAAGTACACTTTTTTTCAGGTAGTTGCCAAGGCTTAAACTCATTTCATTTAGTTTAACTTGATGTACTAAAATAACAAACTACAAAAACATAACATAGCACATCAAAACTACTTCAAAATTAAAATGAAAATGGAAAATATAAAAATAAAAACTAATTCAATATAATAAAAAATATAATAGTATCTCAATGGTTCTAAAATAATACTGGGTCATATTTCACCTAAAAATTATTTTTAAGTATTTTAAATAAAAATATACTTATGTATATATTTTGAACTGAGTAATAAATAAAATGTACCATTAAGATTTTTTTCATTCCCGCATCATTTTCATAACAATTCAGCATTTATTTCCATTCAAATTCTAATTACTTGTAAAGAAAAAAAAAATCTTGATCCTAAAGTTTTCTTGTTAAAATATTTCCTAAAAATGGTTTTGCTTCCATTGCCTTCATGTGAAATATACAGTAGTATCTTTTTCATTTGGTCATTTTGCCACCATAGTATCAAAAACAGCCTGTTTAATTCTAAGGGTCAGAGATGGATGAATATAGTAAAAAATAACTTGTGCAAAAATGTGCTTGGCTAACTTAGAATAGATAAGAAATGAAATGCTTCAAAGTGTTGGATATGACCCCTTTAAAATCCTTCTCAACCACCTGCTACAGTGACGGTTTATTAGAGCCTCTCTAGAGGAATAATGATAATAAAGAGAAATAGTGATAATGTGTTGTAGAGCTGCAGAAAGCTGTCAGTGTCAGCTGTCTGTGGAGATGACCTCACTGATGACTCACCAACACAAAGAGACAAAACAAAGGAGAACATTCACACACACACACACACACACAGTAATACTGATCTCTCTTGCTCA
>NW_015508951.1:15057-15473 GCF_001515645.1 Sinocyclocheilus grahami | reverse complement strand
CTAATATGGTTATCTTTATAGTTATCGTTCTTGGTGTGAACGGGGCTTAAGTGAGGAAAAAATTTAGAAACATATTATATACTATAGTTCCAAAGTTTGGGGTCAGGGAGTTTTCTTTTTTTTAAAGAAATTGATATTTTCATTAAGCAAAGACGCATTAAATTAATCAAAAGTAACAGTAAAGATTTATATTTTAAATAAATGCTGTTCTTCTTAACTTTCTATTCATCAAAGAATATGGGGGAAAAATCTAAACATAAGCAGCACAATCCCTTTCAACATTGAAGAGACAGTAATATTTCATAAAATGCTGCATTTTACTCTGTTTTTGTTCAAATAAATGCACCCTTGGTGAACATAAGAGACATCTTTCAAAAACATTTTACAGCCCCCACACATTTGAACAGTAGTGTATA
>NW_015508951.1:14578-15047 GCF_001515645.1 Sinocyclocheilus grahami | reverse complement strand
CACACACACACACACACACACAGTAATACTGATCTCTCTTGCTCAACATACACACAACCACTCTCTCACTAACCCACCTCACAAATGTGTCTCATTCTGGCAACATAAGACCAGCATGCGTCAGTTTGAACAATTCCCACCTCTCATTTTATCCTGCAACAATGGTCAGTATTGCACTGGTATTGGCCAATATTAGCATTTATGCTAACTTATGCTATTTATCAGTCCATTTATATAAATATTGGAAAATAACAACAACGACGTTGAATTCTGACTTTACTTTTCAATTGAATGTCCCAAAAGTACTAAAGAGATACCAATCTTATCTACAGTATGTGATGATGTTTTGATGCTTGATATCCCTTAAAACGTATAACATTATAGAACACAGATTTAAGGCCCGTTCACACCAAGGACGATAACTATAAAGATAAAGTTCTAAAAATCGTTCTCAATATTAAAGAATAGC
>NW_015508951.1:11479-13894 GCF_001515645.1 Sinocyclocheilus grahami | reverse complement strand
GGGATATTATTATTGGAAGCCTGACTACTTCACCCACTAATAATCAGGATGCTTATGTAAATACACCTGACATTCAATGAATAAACATGATACTCTCCCTTGGTTAATGGGCAAACAGAGCTGTACAAAATAAATAAAACTACACTTCATTTCCTTAAACTACCTTAAGCTTAAACACACACATTCTTATGGCAAATGTAGGTATGCAACCAATTTATTTCCAGCACAATCTGAAGCTACGACTGCTGTAAAAATCTCTTCCCTCCTTAAACATGCAAATACTACACAAATCTGCTCATGCCACTGACCAGGTTGATCTCATTGGCTGCCATGCCAACACACTGTAAATAGTGACTTTAGACTGCTTTCATTTATGATTATTACAGAGCAGACAAGCAAATGTCCTGGATTCAAACAACCCAGGAAGAGAAATGTAACTCAATCTGTGCTTTAGAATTTAAGCAATAAAGCGCATTGTAAAAGACTCTGGGCTGGTTGCAAAAAGCTTCCTGGTTTCATTTTACTCAGGGATGCCTGAAAATCTGATTAAAATTCAGCTTTTCAGTGCAAAACATCTGAAACCCCAATAGTTTGTGGAGAAGCTCACCATCTATCTCATTCCTCAAGGCTTCCTCCATCCCTGAGTCACTGTTCTTGATTATGACATCACTGGATGAAACCGAGGAAGCTGGTCGTCCTTTGGGAGTGGACCACAAATTCTCACGTTCCCATGGAAACAAAGAGGAGGGGGTGGACGGTTCCGATTGACGGATGTGTTGCCGAAGGGGTGGGGATTTATGAGGTTGCTGTGGAAACGGGGAGGTAGCCCCGCCCGCCGATGGCTTGGGGACGTCTCCAAACTGCAGCTGCTGCTACAACAGACAGATCACAGACAAATGAGTCAGGAATTATATTCATAAACAACATATTTCTTATTAAGAGGTTGCTCTTAAAAATATACGTGACTTACTCTGGCATGCTGTGTTTTGCTTTCACTCTCCACTCTGAAACCACCTGAAGAGTTAAACAGGTTATAACAACAGCAAAAGAATAATGATGAATAGATCTTTCTAGATGCATCCCATATGCTAAAAAACATACGAACATGCACACAAAGATCAAATCAGAATGAGACAATGCAATCACACATTGTACCATGCAATCAGTCCACTCTTGCATGGTACAATGCCAACACTCTTTCCCCTACTTAATCAGGGGATACATTTTGCATTCTTTGAAGTAGAGTCAGAGACAAAAAAGTGAGAAAAAGGAATGGACTGAGCGTGAAGGATGCTACCGTTGTTGTCCCAGGGAGAGCTCATGTTCCAACAAGGTGTGGAAAACAACATGGATTCCCCAGAGCCATTTCCCTTATGCTGCTTTTCCAGCTCCGCCTCAAGCCTACATGCAGAGAAAGAGATGGTGCTTGTTATAGGTTGATATATACAACAGAGTAATGGGGCAAACAAGTTACACAAAAACAAATTTAAATTCTTATTGGTGCTACTAGTAGTACAGAAATCACTACTGCACCTTAGAGCTGACTATTGTCAGTTATCTCGTGATACAGTCCCCATAACAGGTGCCACACCAGGGTTATTTTAGGATTATGTGTATAGTATTATATTATTTATTAATATTTTAAATTAGCTTTTATTTATTTTTTCTCAGTTCTCTTTTAGGAGAGAAACTGTAGGTTAAGCAACTTTGTTATGTGCTTTTGTCATCTTTATTCGTTTTTTTTTTTTCATTTCACTTTTAGTACTTCAAATTAAACATTTTATTTCATTTAGTTCAAGACAACATTTCTCATTTTTGTTTACATTTGTAAAGTTTAAGGTTTTCATTACATTTTTCTTTTATTTCAGCTTCATTACAAATAAAGAAAACTATTTTATATAGTTATATATTTAACAAAACACAGTATTAGGTTTAAGTAACAAATGTACTGAAATGTTATCTCTTTAGAAAACAGCAATAACCAGGAACTTATTAAAAATACAGGAAATCTCCACTTTAAAGACACACACCACATAAAAAGAAAATTAATTTTCCTTTTTGGGTGAAGTATTTCTTTAAGGGACATTCATATTGACAGTGATGTGCAGCAACAAAGCAACCAGAAGTCATTCATTTTTAATGAGAGTGGGTGATGAGGCACACTAAACACCAGAGACCCTTGGCTATAAGTTAAATTTTATGCAAATACACAGCTACAACCAATGAAATTGCAGGATGTGGCTGTCACATGATCCACTTCCTAATACAAAAAATTTGAGTGTGGGTGACTGGTTGGAGTGTGCGATATTCCCGTTTATATAACGGCAACTTCTCTGATTGGTGGCTCTCTCTTTAGGATAGTGGGACTCCAATGGCGCTTTTCCACTGCGTGGTATGACTCGGCTCGGTTTGCGT
>NW_015508951.1:9905-10835 GCF_001515645.1 Sinocyclocheilus grahami | reverse complement strand
GCAAGAATAAAATTACATTTCAACTGCTAATCATTGTCACATGATGAAACAGACAGGATGATTTGCGTGTGTGGTCTCACCGTTTGATCTCCTGCGTGAGGTTTTGTGTCAGCTTCCTGGCAGACTCGAGTTGTCCCTCCAGCGAGTGCACCTGACCTGTTTTGACCTGCAGGTCATGAGACAGACGCTCTCTGGCGCGCACCTCCTCCTGCACCCCTTCACGCACTCCTCCCAGCTCCCTCTGGACTGTGGCCAGCTCCACACGCACCTCCTCATACTGACAGAGCGGAAAATGGTACATAACACATCCCGCACTGTTTGTGCTACAGCTGTGCTGGAACTCTTAGCCAACTTTCCATTTGGTGTCCTTCCAGGTAGCTTTTCTGCATTGCTCGAGTGCCTCCGTTAACCCTATAAAGCCTACTGTATCATATTTGATACATGCATTTCTAAAGCCTATATATTATTAATATAATAAAAACTCTGCTGAGAAATGTTGCACACAATCTGCTAAATGCCTTCTGTCGTTTGATAGTTCTTAATTTTTTAGCAAGCAAAAGGTTTAGTATAATAAATTAAAATTTCAGTATAGCCGTAAAAACATGCACCTTAGGAAGCAACTTGGGTTTTTCTTGATTTTCCATACATAATTTTTTTTTGAAAAATCATAAAATTTAAATATGATTAAAATTTAAGCATCAAACATGATTCATTAGGCTTTTGAGGAAAGTTTATTTGTTCATCTCTCAATCATCATAGCATTGCATTGTATTGTATGTTTTGCCCCCCACATTAAAAAACTACAGAACTTTAATCATGAAACTAAGGATTTAGTTATAAATATATCATTGATTTACATTAGAATTTCATCTTACTTTCTGTCCCTATAAACATCAGCAACTGAACTGAATTGAGTATTTTTGCTCAGTT
>NW_015508951.1:8101-8330 GCF_001515645.1 Sinocyclocheilus grahami | reverse complement strand
ACACACACACACACACACACACATAGTGAAAGTGTCTATTTACATTAACCCTACACCTCCTGTCTTTACTTTCTCTTCTCAGTCACTAACAGCGAGGACTGGATTGCTGAAAGAAAAGAATGAGGAAAATCCGGCCCATGAATCTCTTAGAGCTGTTGAAC
The DNA here is from genome assembly GCF_001515645.1 of Sinocyclocheilus grahami. Lineage (NCBI taxonomy): Eukaryota > Metazoa > Chordata > Actinopteri > Cypriniformes > Cyprinidae > Sinocyclocheilus > Sinocyclocheilus grahami. The sequence goes on along the minus strand of NW_015508951.1, from coordinate 8,169 downwards.
TGTGAACATCCTGGTCAGATCGCTTCATGCACTTCATCTCCATTACAAAGCATCAAAGACGGTGCTCT
>NW_015508951.1:7027-8072 GCF_001515645.1 Sinocyclocheilus grahami | reverse complement strand
TTCATGCACTTCATCTCCATTACAAAGCATCAAAGACGGTGCTCTCAAACACAGCTGACGCCAGGCTGGGTTAATAACCATGTTGGCTACCGAGACGTTCAACAACAGTCTTGCCTTACGTCTACTGTATATTTACGAAAACAAACCTCAGCGAATGTATATATCCTACTATGGCGAAGTCTTGGCTCATGAATATCAATTAAGCTTCGTGAATGAAGGCTGTGGAAAAGACGCAAATTAATATTCATGAGATAAACCTTCGCCGTAGTAGGATTGGTACATTTGTTGGCGGGTTTTGAGTAAACTAGAATCTGTAGACTTTCAGCAGTGCAATAAAAATAGTTGATTTAACGTTATTTGAGAAAGACCAACGCAGAGCAAAATACAGTCAGATAAAGCGAAATGCTAACGTACAATGAACTCAAACAATGTGGCATCACTCACCGGGACTTCTGATCTGTTGATCTTTTTAAAACACAGCGAACTTGACGTCTTAAACCCCGTTTACGTGGCTGTTCATATAATACATCCGATATGTATATGTGTTACATGTGAGGCGTTTGACCGTTTAACGTTAACAGATTGTCGTTATTTTAACAGTCAAACCCGAGCGCACGCGGTCGCTGTGTCTCGAGCCCCTCAGAGCGTGATTTGACGAGAGGCGTGCGAAGGGTCCGTGACGGTCCCAAAGAGGCGGGGCCTTGAGAGGTAACCAGAAGTGCAGTGGCCCCCGCAGGTCAATGACAAGATTCACCCTTTTAATTTATTTTTTATTTAACACTGAATTAACATCAAATTAAATTATACCAAATGCTTAAAATTACCCGAGTTAACACAATCATTAAATACTGTATCTCAGTTTGTTTTACCTCACATTATTTTACATTTGCATTATTTGCAAAGAAGGGGGGAAAAATGTTGGTACTAATATTTAAAAAAAAATGATTTCCAGATCTGAAAAAGAAAATCATAGAAATTTGAGAGAGAAAAAAAAGTTTGCTATGCTCGATCACAAACTCTTGGAAAAGTTTTTTCAGAAATTAGG
>NW_015508951.1:5226-6259 GCF_001515645.1 Sinocyclocheilus grahami | reverse complement strand
AGAGAAAGGAAAACTTGAAATCGCATCATATGACCCCTTTATTAATACAACGTTCCTCCAAGTGTCTTTAATGACGTTCTAAAGACGTTAGCACAAAAATATTATACCCTACGTTGTTAATGGAATGTTTTTTCTAAATCATTTTAGCTGGGCCTTCTAAAATCGTCTATCTTAAAAAATATATTATATATTAGTTTCAGATGGTTCAAAAAACATTCAAAACTAACATTCCCATAATGTTTGCAATTACAAAATGGAACATTTCCGTGATGTTTTCTCTACCATTCAGATAAAAAATGTGTATGTGAATGATAGAGACAATGTTTAAAAAAAAAAAAAACGTTTCTAAACATTCAAAAAGCTGGACGTTTTGGGCGTTCAAAGAACATTCAGAAATAGCATTTTCATAACCTAATGAGAACGTTAGCTAAACGTTCCTAGAACATATTTTGTTAGCTGGGTTATAAGGAGTGGGAAGTGGGAACCTAAGGGGTTTAGTTTATCTGTAAACACTGCAGAGATCTGTAGATATTTCTAAAGAAACAACCATTTAAAAACTGCAGAAATTAAGTACAGAAACAAGATGCACCTACATCAGCCATGCATTATGTAACACTATTGGTCACTCTCACTGGTCTACACCAGCATAAACAGCAGGTAATCAGATTATCTCCATCGCCACGGCTTTCTGAGAAACATGTAGGAGTGCTTTGTAATCCATGATCACACATATGCAGATTAAACCTCTGAAGTGCTGAATAGTGCGGAAACCATCACAGCAACAGTTCTGTTCTCTCTCCCTCTTTCGGTCCGATCAGACACAGACTGCTGGGTACAGATACACAATGATTAAGACAGCGTGTGCATGTAAGAGTGGGTTACACAACTCCTTAAGCACCTCCGAGTAACTGATGTTACCACCTGTTGGTGTCTAGCACAACTTAAAGGAACAGTTAAGACAACAATGTACATTTGCTGAAAATCTACTCACAGGCCATCCAAGATGTAGATGAGTTTGTTTCTTCATCGGAAC
>NW_015508951.1:0-1038 GCF_001515645.1 Sinocyclocheilus grahami | reverse complement strand
AAGTTAAACTAAATTAAAATGAGAAGTGTTTCCTTGGCAACTAGCTGAAAGTTTTTCTTTTCTTTATATTTTCTTTTAGTTCTGTCAAGGATTATTTTATTTCAAGTAACATGTTTCTTATGCTTTTAGTTTTGCTTAAATAACCCTATGAACTGACCAATACAGAGATGAGTCATGCAATACCTTTTTAAAGATATTAATATTTGTTGTTTGTTTGAAAGTTTCAGGAAACTAGTGTCAGAGTTTGAGCCTGAGGTGCACGAGGTCCCCAAACTGTTCCGGGGGGTCCTAAGAAACTGCCTGGATGAGCTTCAGGGAGATGCAGAGCTTCAGGATGGGGTGAACCGTTGGGAACAAAAGCGCAGCAAGAGCCTCTCCTTCGTCACGTTCCGATCCAAGTTCCGCACCCTGAACCGTGGAAAGGGAAGCTTCGGTGGTTCCCGCAACAACCTGCAAGAAGAAAACACGTGGTCTGATGAAGAAGAGGAAGCAGCCGAACAGGAGACAACTGCCATGCGCACCAGGAAGGGACGGAGCCTCAGCATGCCAGAGATCACTCCTCTTGAGCAGGCGGCCCAGCGCTGAACACGAGGAAGACGAGATGCACAGAAAGACAGAGGAAAGAAGAATTTGAAAAGCTTGAAGGAAATGCAGCCTTCAAGGTAAGTTGGCAATGGAAGAGGAAGAAAAGAGAAGGTGGCAAAGAACAAGAGAAGGGGAAGAAAAATATGATTCTAGGAGACATCCTGAAAGACTAAAGCTTATGCTTTCAGATTGTAAGACAAACACTGTTAATTTGTTAAATTAAACCAAAGAACACTTGTATAGGCATATGTAAAACACATACAGCCTAGTCTTTTTTTTTTTAACTTTCTAATGTGTGCTTAAATATTTTGAATATTTGGATGTAAATATAAATGTGAATATTTGACAAATGTATGCATTTTCACACGTTGAGCTCACAAAACATGTCAAGAGTATGACCAGGTCATACATACAAAAAAAGGGGAATTTATAAAAGGGGGGGGGGGGGTTTTT
>NW_015508950.1:13881-17739 GCF_001515645.1 Sinocyclocheilus grahami | reverse complement strand
CTTTAGTGACAGTTTTCTAAATGTGTGTTTGGACTATGCAAATAAGTTCGTAACTATCTCTTATCCAAACCTCTTCCAGAGACCTTGGGATTGTTGTGTATTATCAGTATATGATCTATCTTAATTACATTAGATGTCATATAGCTGATTGCAGTCGATAACAAATAATCTTTGAGGTATTTGTTTGATGCATAATAAGGTTCTTCACCTTACTTGTTTCAGAGTAGCAAGTTTATCTTTCCAGATAATGTAGCTCTGACATAGCAATACCCAACATAATCACTTGCATTTTATGCATCTTACGCACTTTATTCCTATTCGATTTATGGGATTCATTTAGTAGTTGTTGATTACTCTTGTCTATCTTTAGTTAATAAAATCTATTTTATTACACTTGTGTAAGAGGTTCTACAAGTTAAACATCCCACCAATCTTTCTTATGTGATGTACTCATAACCACACTTTAATTGACACGTGATCCAAATCTCATAACGCCATTGGTGACGCGAGTACCCATCACTACACTATTTCGCCTCTCTAGGTTGGCGAAAGCAAATTCACTATGTATTCAGTGAAGCAGTACAGTAGGTCACAGTGTTTTCTTTGTGCAAAAACAGACAATAACAATAAGATAAAATGAGGATGGGAGGAGCTTCACTGATGATGGGAGGAGCTTCACTGGTGATGAATTTCAGAGTGGGAGGAGCTGATCTGCCAAAATCAAAAATACATCACTGAGGTACTGAGTTTGTTTTTGTAGTAATAGACAACAGAAAATAATAATGTAATCTAAATTCTTCCAAGTATAAATAATGGTAAGAAAACAACTGAAAGCATAAACTGAGATGTAAATATACAGGCGAACTGCACAGTTTGCAGGGAAGCGTTTCATTTCCTCACGCTTGGAGTATGCCGTAACAAACACATCCGTGCTTTTAAAAGTATAGGCCTATTGGTGTTTGTTAGTATTGTTTTTACTTTTGGATAATCTCTTAATATAATACATCGTCAGCGCTAACTATTATATTTGTAGGCATTATTAGACAGATAAATACATGTATTACGATTAATTGATTTATCGTTAATAAATATTATGTAAAGTTTTAAATGTGTGAAATTATTTAAATAAAAATAGAACAAATAATTACATCATAATTTAAATCATAAGTTCTAAATAAGTAAAAAATGTGATTACTGGTTCAGAATCTGATTAAGGCACACCAACATATACAGAAGAGTGCTTTAGAAACAAATAAAAGAATCAAATGTACAATAATAAAAGTTCACATACTCAATTATGGTTGAGCTCTCAAGTTGTCATGTGTTGAAATAATCAGTTACAAGCTTTTTGCACATTTTTTTTGTTTGTTTGTTTTCATTTTCTTTTATTATTTTGCCTCGTTGAAGGTGGCAACCATAATGTTGATGCCAAACGAGCTTAAAGTGGTGATTTACAGGAGATCTGAAGACATCAGCTTAATACATGAGGTGAGAACAGGACAGAGTGTTTTCAGCAGCTGTTAATATTGATGAGCCTCAATCAACACTCATTCAACAAGACATTCAGGATCATCAGCAGATCATCTCACTTTATCTGAGTCGGGATATATGATGACAGCCTATAAAACATCCTCAGTAGAAACACAATAATGTTGTTTCTCACACAATACATATAAAACAATACAAAAACAAACTCTAATGTAAATAACTGACCTACAGCACCATAATATGCATCTCTAATCTAAATAGTTTGATTTTCTGATAACTACATACAGTACATTGCATTAACATGTTACAGTTTTACAGAAACAATGACCATAAAACATCTTCAAATAGAGAGCACACACAAAGCAGTATTGCATGTTTTAAGTGTCACATTTGATTCATAATTCACTTTATTAACATGTATGGATTTCAAATAACGGCTAACGTGGCTCATTATCGGATCGATTGTAACTCGAGCAATCTCTGATTCAGAATATTTTAACAAAGTCACTAACAGATTTGATTCGCCAAAGATTAAGAAGAGTAGAAATAAGGTTGCATCAGCAAAACTTGGCAAATTTCGCGCAGCCGCTGATCCAGTCCAGAGAGAGCGGCGCTCATCAGGAGAGCTTTACGTTTGAAACGACTTCACAAACAGTCTACTTACACAGCAGGCTACATTTCTGTGTCGCAAACATTAAACAGTGATGAAAGAGTTTACAGTGCGGATATAAAGCTTTGGTAGAGTTGGTACTCAGTGCTCGCCTGTGGTTTGGCATGCACTCCCCTCAGCATGGTGGTGTGGGTATACCATTCCCCATAGCGACCCCTAGAGGATGCAGTTTGAAGTTCTCTTGAATGGGAACGTCTCAGGTTACGTATGTAACCATGGTTCCCTGAGTAGGGAACGAGACACTGCGTCCTCTAGCTTCCTGCCATGCTTCGGACGCAAGCTTCAGACGAAGAAGAGGATGACGTGTTCTCCCGGCGCCTATTTATACTATAGTCGCACCGGTAGTGACGTCATAGGCTGTCGTCGGCCAACGTTATTGTCGTTTTTAGATATATGCTTCAGACACCGGTCACACTGAAGGTGTTTCACATAGAGGAAGTGGACCAGCACACACACACACACTCACACTCACACACACACACACAGGCAGACTGAGAGGGGCATCCCTGTGATTGCCGTGTTTACTTTAGCTTATTAAAATTGATCATAAGGCTTCTGCGTGTCTAGACATGTGAAAAGTCCTCTGCACTCTGAGATTTTATAATTCAACTTAAACTATCTGCATACATTTTATTCGAAGCTCCGCTGCCATTGTGTAAAGATGTGATTTCTCAACCACCCTGAAAAATTTAAGTCCTTTTTCATTATGCTCAAAGTTTTATTTTTATTGAATTACTTATTTTCAGCTGCTCAGGAAAATGTAAACAAGGGAAAAAAGTATTGACATGCAAAAATAACATGAGTAAAATAATTTTAATCACCATTTTAACTTTATAAAAACTTTCTTATTCAGTGAGTGATTGTTATTAAAACGGGTAAAGCGCAGGTTCAAGAGATGCATTATGTTGTTGTAGGAGGCATTTTCAGTTGTGTAGTTTTCTTTCAAGACACTAGAGAGCGCAGAAGGTATTTCTGTTGTTGAATCAGCATCGTGACCGCACTTGAAGAAGATCAAACTAACTTTTTGGCCGTCATGGATGGCTTTAGTAGTTAGATTGATTTCAGAGAATGGTCAGATAACTGTGACTTTTCTGCCTCCATAAACCCTCTGCCCCACATTTCAATTCACTTCATTCAGTTTGGATGTGTGGCTAATATGTAAATATTAATAGAATAAATGTACCTTTCTGGCTGCCATTGGTTGTTAAATTACACAATTTTAAATAGAATAGTTGATTTAATACATTACATTAATGACACTTATATAAATATGAATAAGAATGATATAAAAGGTAAGTTTGATATTTTGTAAGTACATGTGCGTATGACACGTAAATGAGAAAATGTTCCTTTTTATTCTCTATAATAACTCTTTAGCTGATGTGCTTATATCTACTGATGCTACAACTGAAGAGTAAATGCACACTGTTGTTAATAATGGGGCATCTTCCTCTGTGTTGTAAATGCTGTACGTTATGGGAAAATGTTTTACGATAGTTTAAAATATTGTAACAAGTATTCTGGGTTTTTGTGAATTTATAGCCACAAAGGGGCGACGTATCCTGAAAAATAAGAGTCAAGTTTTGGAAAAAAATTAATAAAATCATGAAATTGTATTATTTGAGTCCCAATACGATGGAAAATAGCAATAAATTATTTTCCTGATGTTTGTTTATGGTCTTGGCCTTGTTAGGGTTAAT
>NW_015508950.1:5277-12480 GCF_001515645.1 Sinocyclocheilus grahami | reverse complement strand
TTAAGGGGGTCTGAATACTTTCCGTACCCACTGTATATATAGGCAGAAAAATACTGTAACCATGCTCATTTGTTTTGAGTGTGTTTGTTTTGACACGTATTTTTGTCTCATATTGTTAGAAATAATAATAAAGTATAGAGTAGTTTCAAATGCTGTTTCTAAACAATGAAATAGTGTGAACACAGTGAAATCTCAGCTGACGATCATGTAAAGCTTTTCAGAAGTGCTGATTTCTTGTTAATAGTTCCTCTTTTCACCTTCATTCATGACTCTGATGTCTTCAGATCAGCTGTAAACGGCCACTTAAAGCTCATTACATTGCTGTAAACAGACTGAAACCAACTACAGTTCAACTAATTGAAGTGTTTTTGTTCCTTTCACATCTGTACAATTACTTCTGAATCAGTTTATTCTTATGTTTTATTCATATAATTCTTATATTTTGATTTATTTATATATGTGTTCTTATGATAGATAAACGGATGAAAAGGTTATGGTTTATATTAGTTTATATTAGACTCGCAAATAAATAAAAAACTCATAGAATGTGAACTTTTACTTTTATCTATCCATCTTTGAAAATGTGAACACAAAACATTGAATGCTTAAAATGTGTGAAATAATGAAAACATAAATTCATTAACTGATTATTTTGGATTTTAGCAGATCTGCTATTCCTGCCACACAGATTGAAGTATTTGTAGTATGAAAAGTCGTATGGGTTGTGAAATGTTATTTCATATTTAGTTAAAATATCAAATAGACACTTTCTATGAACTGGGTACAAACTGGAGTCTTAAACTGAAAATTTCGGTCCCACTTTATATTGTGTCCCTAATACCTGTGTACTTACATAGTAACTAGATCATCAATGTCTTGAACTTGATTCGGGCCGCAACCGGTAGCCAGTGCAAGGAGATGAAGAGAGGTGTAACATGGGCTCTTTTGGGCTTGTTGAAGACCAGTCGTGCCGCTGCATTCTGAATCATTTGTAGAGGTTTGATTGTGCTTGATGGGAGTCCAGCCAGAAGAGCATTGCAGTAGTCCAGCCTAGAAATGACAAGGGCCTGGACAAGAAGTTGTGCAGCATGCTCCGTTAGAAAGGGCCTGATCTTTCTGATGTTGTGCAATGCAAACCTGCAAGATTGAGCAGTCTTTGCAATGTGGTCTTTGAAAGTCAGCTGGTCATCAAAGGTTACACCAAGATTTCTGGCCGAAGTCGATGGGGTAATTGTAGAAGAACCTAGCTGGATGGTAAAATCATGCTGTAGAGTTGGAGTGGCAGGGAAGACAAGAAGCTCAGTCTTTGCCAGGTTGAGCTGTAAGTGATATTCTTTCATCCATGCCGAGATGTCCGCCAGGCAGCCTGAGATCCGTGCAGCTACCATTGGATCATCTGGTTGAAATGAAAGATAGAGCTGTGTGTCATCAGCATAGCAATGGTAGGAGAAGCCATGTGCCTGTATGATGGGACCCAGTGATGTTGTGTATATGGAGAAGAGGAGGGGTCCAAGAACTGACCCCTGAGGAACCCCAGTGACCAGTTGGTGTGCTTTGGATACCTCTCCTCCCCAAGCCACCCTGAAAGACCTACCAGTGAGATACTACAGAGGAAAGATGGGAGGGGGAAAGGGAGTGTAGGTTTCGTCTAAAAGTAACAGGTAGAGGGGTTGGTGGCGCACAGGTAGCAAAATGTAGTTTAAATGTAATGAAGAAAGAGACAGGGGTAGGGGTTTTACCAAAATGTTGTCTGCAAAACAATTGCGTGTGTAAATTAAGTCAAGTTGGTTGGCCTGATTTGTGCGTGCTTGTAGTGGCAAGTCGTTTGAGATCAAATGAAGCAAGTAGTGAATGGCATGTCCAGATGAATGTTGAAGTCGCCAAAGACTAAAAGTGGACTGCCATCCTCCGGGAATGAGGACAGCAGTCCATCCAGCTCCTCTAGGAAGGTGGACAGAATTTGCCCATATAGTGAATTTTGCTTTCGCCAACCTAAAGAGGCGAAATAGTGTAATGATGGGTATTCGCGTCACCAATGACGTTATGAGATTTGGATCACGTGTCAATTAAAGTGTAAGCAAAGGTGCCTTGGAGTGAAGGTTTGCTCGCCGGAGCTTAACCTTGTCGCAGATGTCTGAGTTTCTTCTGCCTCTCTGGGCTAGAGACTCAGAACTTGGTCGATCCGCTTTGTCTGTCTAGGATGGAGACTCAGGACGTGCTGCATCTGTTGTTGTCTCGCTGGACGAAGACTCTGAATTAAGTCTGAACATAGATTACCTCTTTCCTCGCAGGCTGGAGGCTCAGAACGTGGTCGTATCTGTTGCTGCCTCGAAGCTGGAGACTCAGGACTTGGTATCTGTTATTGCCTCTTCCCTCACGGGGCAGAGGTTCAGAACATCGGTGATCAGTTGCATTCCTTTCCTTGACAGGACTCAGACTCAGAACAGTGTATCTGTTAACGTCTCAGAATCTAGGTTGTTTGGCTATCGTCTCACCCATGCAGGGCTCAGACTCAGAACGGGTTGTTTCTGTTAGTGTCTCTCCCTTTCGGGACTCAGACTCAGAAACGTGTAGCTTTTATTGCCTCTTCCCTCACAGGACTCAGACACAGTACAAGGAGTGTCTTTTGGGAAGGTACCTTTATCTCTTTCCGATGAGGAGGAGATTGCAATCTGGCGCTTCTCCATTTCCAGGCTGTGATTGGCTGTTTCCACCAGAGTGGGGGGACATGGTGTGACCCACCCTTCTGTCCTCCTGTGGAACTTATTTGCATAGTCCAAACACAAAGTTAGAAAAGTGTCACTAATGTTTTACCAGTGCATTTCTCACTTTCCAAACCACAAGCAGAATACATTTGGCAATGTTACGAACACATTAAGTCCAAACATGATGGAAAAAGACTGAACTGTTATGCATGCATTCATTTGTCCATTAACAGCTGAGTTTGTGTAAGATGTTGCACTACACGTCACATTCAGAGAAATAAGTATTCTCAGTGACAAAGTATAAGATGTGTGTGTTGTAGTTTGCATCAGTTTTGAGAACATAGTTATGAATGGATTTGGATGGAACTCTGTGATCTCTCTTTGTTTCACCCACTGCTGCTGCGTCCAGAGGTCCTAAGGAACTTTTATGGTGGTCACAGGCCAAAACCTTAGGAATCAGTCTGTTGGGGGGTGAAGGGCAGAAACTGCATTTTAACCAATGAGAAGTCCCGTCATTCCCGGGCTTTGTAACTCCATTGATCATTGTCGAATTACGTGAAACTGGGAAACAGTGCAGCTGTAGTTCCCAGCATGCAAAGGGTTGGATCAGCAGAGTAAATGTTGAAATGAAGTGTTTTTGAGTAAAGGGGACGGCCTGATAGTGTGTAAAGTTCGGTACTTTTGGACATCTGAAAGTGTTTTTGAGACTGCTGAAGGTTTTTTGTGGTTATGTGCTGGAGAGTGCAGCATGTATGTGCATGACTGTGGATACAGTTATTACTCATTTAGTGACACATTCCTCCTGAAATAAGCCATTTCTTGCGTTGGCATGTAAAAAAAAAAGCGGGTGACTATTATATATAGACTATTTGAAATGTTTCTGTAAATTCTCCCTTACTTTCTTCTGACATAACGTTAAATCTCTCTGGAAACACTCGACGGCTGTCACCTCGCGCTGACTGAAGGCAGCTGAAGTGGGAACAAACGGCTCGAAACAGCACCGGGCTAGAAATACAGTTCGAAAGAAATGATATAACATGTTATATCATTACACTTAAATCGTGATATGGACTAGTATCTGTAAATATAATATCTGTAAATAAGCCGCAAAAAGGCTATTTAAATATAAATCCTGCATGTTCTGTGTCTGTCTGAATCATAGCCTATGGTCTGAATGAATGTCACGCGGTTTTGTTTACTACACACATACTGAAGCTCGCCGTGATTTCAGCATCTGCCGTCTCACTAATGAGGACATAAATACATGAACAACATCCCCAGAACTGCTCTGAGAGTCAAGAATATACAGTTTCTGCCAGAAATGTAGTACTATTGTTCAGTAGAATAGTACGTACGTACAACTACTACTACTAAAATGATTAAGGAATAACCACAATATTTCTTCCATGTTTTAATTTTAATTCCCTTTTGTTTGGCAAAAAATAAAATTAATTTACATTAATTAAAAGATCAATTAAATTAATGTGTTATGCTTTCATTCGATAGCCAGAAAAATTAAAATACACAACGCAGAATTTCTAAAGAATTTTTTTTTTTCATAAGGCTATAAATAAAAGTAGTTTTTATGCATTCAAATAATTAAGACATATTAAAACACAGAATTTGGTAACAATAAACAAGGTGGAAAAAAATAGAACATTTCATAAAACATGTAATTTTTGTTAAACTTTTTAATAGATTTGATGTTGAATTGTATACGTTTCATTATTTAATTAGACGTGCTTTTGATGAATAAAATTGAATTTAACCATTTAAAAAGGAGTCCAGAAAAATGTAAATGAAAAATAAAAAACAGAATCCAAAAAAATTTAAATTTGGAATAAAAAAATAAAAATGGAATTTGGGAAAAAATTAAACGTATTTCATAGGGCCCTAGCATAGTTGTTTATTTATTGTGGTAATTTGAAGGTTGTGTCAAAAAGTTGTTGTTTTAGTCTAGTAGATAAATAGCCATATTCTGTACGTTTTTACTCGTGTACGATCATTTTCTTCCAAATACGATAATTTTGAGCTTCTGGTATGATACTTACCCCTACTTGCCTCTAAGCGCGATCATTAGACGACCGATCATCATTTCCAAAAGGCAAATATTCCCCTTCAGAGTCAGAATCGGCGAATAACATTTGCAACACATCCTCACGGTACAACTTTTTATTAGCCATTTGCCGATTTTCTCACAAATCTCACAATTTACTCAGACACTCTGAACTGAACTGCTTCCGCATCAATGACACGAAAGCTCACTTGCTCTGCTATTTCCTCCAACACTTTGAATAGCAACGTGACGTAATTTTGGTCTAGAAACGAAGTACTACATGTCTGCCATCTAGTGGTAGGGAATACAAATGAGATATTACACCATAATAGGAACTACAGCCTATTTTATTAAGTATGATGTCTTGTTGCAATTTTGCGACTTTGGCGCCTACGGTGATCTTAAATTTGATGGATATACTTTACAATAAGTTTTCATTAGTTAACATTAGTTAATGCATTAACTACCATTAGCTAACAATGAGCAATGCTTTCGTTACAGTTAATCCGAGACGATTCCCTCCTCCATAGACAGCAACGCAACTGACACGTTCAAGTCCCAGAAAGGTAGGAAAGACATCGTTAAAATAGTCCATGTGACAGTGGTTCAATCTTAATTTTATGAAGCGACGAGAATACTTCTGTGCACCAAAAGAACAAAAATAATGACTATATTTAACAGTGTATTCCCTTCCATTTCAGTCCCTGGCAGCGTGGTGGTATTCTCATTCACAAGAGCGCATTGTTGAATAAAGTCATTATTTTAGTTTTTTTTGTTGCACAAAAGTATTCTCGTCGCTTCATAAAATTAAGATTGAACCACTAGAGTTAATGGACTATTTTAACGATGTCTTTCCTACCTTTCTGGGACTTGAGAGTGTCTGTTGCGTTGCTGTCTATGGAGGGGGGAATCGTCAAAAATATCTTAATTTGTGATCCGAAGATGAACAAAGGACTTACGGGTTAGGGTTAGGTGATTAATGACTGAAATTTCAATTTTGGGTGAACTAACCCTTTAATCCTGTAAAGGGCACGTGCAGAAGGGGGGGGTTGAAACATGACTTTTATTTTTTATTTTAATGTTTGTATCCCCCAGGATACGTTGCAACTTTGGTGGTGTAAATTCACTGTAAAAAGAATGAATTAGATTTTTATTAAAGGGAAAACCCCTTGATATGCTCCATCTCATTTTCGAGGGGGACCCAATAGCACGTACATAAAACGATACAAAACACAACACATACGTAATATAATATCCGCATAGTCGATAATAGGAACTTGAATATTACTTGAAATGAAAAGCAGTTAATTGAACGATAAAGAGAACTCAAGACACCCATATGATTTTTTAATAATATAATCAATGTGATGCTTAAAGGACAATTCAGGATCGAGCCAGAGACCAAGATATTTAAATATGTCAACTTTAGATAGCAGTGACCCATCTTCAAAACTAATATCCAATTCAAAAGAGTGTGGTCGATGGCGTCTTTTAAAGAACACCATACTACAGGACTTCTTTTTTGTTAAGGACAAGTTTGTTTTTGTAAAACCAATCCTGTAATGAGTTAAAGTCTAACTGCAGAGAGGACTGAATTTATGAAATATCAGAATGAGAAGAGTAAATAACAGTGTCATCCGCATAAAGCTGAATAGAGGAATGTAAACACATTTTAGGAAGGTCATTAATAAATAAACAGAAGAGCAAAGGACCCAGTGTTGATCCTTGGGGAACGCCTTTATTAACAAACAGATAGTCCGAATTCGAGCCTTGAAATTAAACATATTGTCATCATTTATGAAGATAAGAATTAAACCAAGAAAGAGAGTTTTAATCAAAGCCTATAGAGTGTAACTTATCAAGAAGAAGGTAATGGTCCACCATATCAAATGCTTTAGAGAGATCAATAAAGATTGCACCAGTAGGTTGACATTTATCAAAAGAAATAAACAAATCATTAGTGAATTTCATTAAGGCTGTGGTGGTGGAGAAATTGGGTCTAAAACCAGACTGAAAAGGAGACAAAATATTAAATTGATTCATATAGTTTGATATTTGATTGAAAATCAAAAACCTTTGCTACAGTACAAATAATAGAAATTGGACGGTAGTTATTCAAATCAGATGGGTCACCATAATCTTAGCACACTTCCATATGGAAGGTATTGAACAAGTAGACAAAGACAAATTAAATGGATCAGTCAGAGGATACATTAAAACGTGAGAAGAAAGTTTAACGAATTTAGCTTCCAAGCCATCTGGGCCAGGCGAGCTATGTTCTTTTAACCCACATATTGCATTAAAAGTATCAGAAGGAGAAATTTTACTAAAAGAAAATATCTGATCTGGAAAGTACCTATGAGTGAGTACCTATGGATGTGAAAAACGTATTAAACGCGTAAGATATCTGTAAAGGATCAGAGATGTATTCGTTATTGATTA
>NW_015508950.1:596-3685 GCF_001515645.1 Sinocyclocheilus grahami | reverse complement strand
GGATTATTTCAACCAAACATGAAGTGTGCCTGTGTGGAAAGTGCACGGTCCTTCTTGGGTCTTTCACAAAAACCAGTGAGAGCCATTTAAAAGAATTAAAATAGGCCCTATATAATATGCACGGTTGCTTAGTATTAAAATTATAGCTTCAATTATAGTTTCAGATGCATGATATTTGTAGGGCCCTATGAAATCCGTTTTATTTTTCCCAAATTAGCCTAAGTTTTATTTTTTCCAAAATTTTTTTTTCCGTTTTAATTTTTCTGGATTCAGTTTTTTTTTTTTCCCCGTTTTAAATTTTCTGGATGATTATATAAAATTAACAAAAAACATGTCTAATTAATTAAAATCATGAAACTTGTTTAATTCAACAGCAATTTAGTCCTATTAAAAGTTTTACAAAAATTACATTCAGGGCTCAAATTGTGCGCTTTCTTTTTTTTTCCCGTTTAAATTTTTCTGTATTCCATTTTAATAGTTTAATCAAAAATATATCTAATTAATTGAATTAATAAAAATAACTTAATTTATTAATTTGTATACAATAATAGGGCCCTATGAAATTAAAATTAAATTAAATTTTTTTTTAGAAATTCTGTGTTGTGTATTTTAATTTTTCTGGTAATCAAATGAAGGCGAAAACATGAATCTATCTTTTATTCCAATGAAACTTAAACAAACCCTTTGATTTTTGTACATTCTAAATGCTACAGAAGGTTACTGTGTAACGAGCAATGTCACGGAATTCGTCAAATATTGAATGAATAAATCAAATGCAATTCAGTACACTTCAATCAAACCGCGATATGGACTAGTGTATGTGAATATTAAATGGCAAAAAATACTATTTAGCTACTACAGATGACAACCGCGAGCGCTGCGCGTGCTTAAAAAGTTTTTTTACTTTTGCTAAGAAGCACGTTCGCTGCTACTTTTTTTTTTTTTGACTGTTGTATTCCTACATTTCTTTTTAAAGTGAGCTAAGCTTCCCAAAACACTCAAGGCTGGTTCTAAACGTTTCGTGCCATTGTGACATAAACATGACATATATTGTTTAGTTAAATAAAATTGTAATTTGAAAGGATTTCAGTCACTTTTCTCTCTACTGCTTTCTGCGGTGGTAAAAAACCACATGGGCCCAGTGTTAATTTTGACAGCAAATTTTGATTTAGTTTTAGTCATAGTCTTTTGACTAAAATGCCATTTAGTTTTAGTCCTATTTTAGTCATCTGAATTGTTTTTAGTTTTAGTCTAGTTTTTGTCGACTAAATCTACAGTAAATTTAGTCGGCTAAAATCTAATGGGTTTAGTTACAGTGTAATGCATTTATTAAGCATTTCTCTAAAATGTCCAAACTCATTATATAGGTTTGATATTAAGGTGTTTATCACCGATTTAACTGCAGTGACACACAACATGCCTTTATGTTAAAATTAAATAAACAATGTCTCATAAAGAACAAGAACATAGTCTTCTTTTTAATGAAACACCAATGGTTATATCGGCTAATTATGCATTCTTTATAGCAGCTTGTTTACCATATTCTTCATTCTTTCAAGCAGACATATTTATTTCTATAAATTAATTTAGATTAATCTTTAGGGCTACTAAAGTTTTTCAGTCAAGAGCAGTGAGTGATTTTCTGTCTTTCTGTTGTTGCTTGATTAATATCAATGGCTCGGACAATAGCGACTAAATTAGGCTGCTGTCCCTTTAAAACTGAATGCACGGCTTCGATGTACTGACACACGTTCTCCCTGCTGTTTACGTTCACTTAAGACGTAATCAACTGTGTTTACGTGAATGGACAATTCAACATCATTTTGTGTGTAATTCTCCATTCATGCGACGCGAAAGAGTACTCGCGCGCTGTGAGAGGCGCTTTCTGTGTGTGTGACCACACCATCCCGCTCTGAAATGTTTTTACAAGTCGAACACTGAATAAATCTATACAATACCAGTGGGATAATATAAGGTTTATTCAACAAACTCTCTTATGATGGAATGTTTCTCTGTTTCTGTCTCATTTTCCTTAAAACCTAAACATTTGAGAGGGTAAAAAGAGCAGGAATCAGGCACAGGAAAAAGAAGAAAAAGAAAAAGAAAAACATTTTCTTTCCTGCTACCGAGAGTTGGAAGTAAATCTGAACAAGCTCATACAGCAGAACCTGGTGAGGGAGCAATTCTTGCAATAACGTGTTTTATGCGGACACATTCATTTATTGATATTGTAAGAAATGATAAACACATTGAGATCTTTTTATGCTTTGAATGCATTTGTTTTTCTTGGAAGCATTTGAATGAGTTTGTGACCAAGTCAAAACGTCGAAGATGGAGACGGGCCCCGAAACACGTCTTCGGGATTTGCGAAATCACGGAGTGGATACATTAAATGTCATTTTCATCACCATTTTGTTTGTCGTTAGTTATTTCAAAGGGAAATGTGGTATAATAATGTCACATTTCCCTTATGATACTAATATAACAATACTTCTGATTTAATTGCAAATGATTTTATCTAGTTTTGTCTTATATGAAGTATTTGGAAATATTCATTAAAGAGATAGTTCACCCAAAAATGAAAATTCTGTCATCATTTACTCACCGTCATGTCGTTCCAAACCTGTATGAGTTGCTATCTTATGTTGAACATAAAAGAAGATATTTTGAAGATTGCTGGTAATCAAACAGCTGGTGGTTGCCATTGACTTCCATAGTATTCAGAATTTTCTTTTTTGGGTGAACTATCCCTTTAAAAGTTTATTTGTCCCCTGCCCCTTTAACGCCTTTGAAAAGAGAGAGAGAGAGAGGGTCCTCATAATAGTGCAGCATATGGGGGATGTGAGGTACAGATTAAAGCAAGAGAAGTTACAAAATATAAGGCTGAGATTAAAGTCACTAATGCTGAAGCAGTGAAGGTCTGTGGAAGTAAGGAGGACAGGAGGGAAGAGGTAAGGGACAAAATCACGAACGGAAGATTGAGGATTAGTATGCTTAAATACAGGAGAAGGTACTAGGTTTAATATAACAGAGAATACGGTATCACGTATAGATTTAAGATTAATATCAAACGGAATGGCTGAAATATG
>NW_015508950.1:0-380 GCF_001515645.1 Sinocyclocheilus grahami | reverse complement strand
CAACTTAGGAAAAATATGAATATAAGTAATTTGGTGGAATACAAGCAAGCGAGAGCTAACACAAGAAGAAGAATTAAGAATGCCACGAGAGACGGTTGGAGAGAATATTGTTCTACCATTGGAAAAGATACTCCTATGGATAACATATGTTAAGAAATATGAGTGGGAAAGGGAAAAGCCAACTCAAATACCAGTTTTAATTGAAGAGCATACAGTGGCAGTAACAGATATAAACAAAGCAAACATATTGGGCGGTAAGGTTTTAGAAAAAGCGCATAGAATAGAATTTGTGTGTGTGTGGTTGATTGTGTGTGTTTGTGTGTGTGTGTGTTTGAGTGTGTGTGTTTGTGTGTGTGTTTGTGTGTGTGTGTGTGTGTTTG
>NW_015508949.1:15488-17763 GCF_001515645.1 Sinocyclocheilus grahami | reverse complement strand
ACTGGTTACCAACACACGACTATGGATCCACGAGGTCGCCATGACATTGCCACGACATCGCAGTTACTTTCTGGACACGTCACAAAGTTATGTTGCGGCGACGTATACGCACCTTTCACCTTTCCGGTTGCCACACGTCGCCACGACGAAACTTTGGTCACCAGATTACGTTGCAGTTACGTAACAGTTACGTAATTGTGTTAGCTGGGATGCTAATAGCGGAGTAGTGAAAACAAGGCGCTCTGGTTGTTTTTGTTGTAGAATACGATAGGGGATATATTCACACGTTATAGAAACGAAAATGATGGTATAAAATTGATTTTAAGATAAAAATTAGACGACAAAGAATTAACTTGACGGAGCTCAAACTCAAAACACACGGCAGCAACAAACAGGGAAACCTGTATGCCAATGGTTTAGCCGACAACTATTGTGTTGCGTGAAATGAAAAACAATTGATGACGGCATGTTTGGTTTTGATGTTTGGTTGATCAATCAGCGGAAAGACTGTCATTTGCCTTTTATTTTTTTGCTAATTTTGTTTTTCTTTTCTTTCAGATTTAGATTTTCTATGATTTCAGCAGCCGTTTTGAGAATGTGATTTATTATTTCAGCAGTTAAGTAGACCCATTTGATTTCCCATTTGAGCAGCAATTTTCTACGTATTTATTTGTACATTTAAGCATTATATTTGTCATTGTAATTTTATTAGAAAGACACTTATATAACTTTGCCGTTTTATAAGGACAGATTATTACTTAAACAGAGGCCTGAAATCTAACTTTAGTATAGGTCTAAAATCTGACATCAACGTGACTGGAACTAGACATAACAATTCTGCACGTTCTGCAATGAGAGCCTAAATTTAATGCCAAATACTTCAACGTTCACAGGTATCAAAGGTGTGAGATAGTGTTTGGGACTCGGTCAGACCTTTGTTGTTTAGGTCAAATAAAAACATTGCTTTGATATCATGCAGGTTCAAAGTAATTCAGCAATAATGCATGGTCATATACACTTTGCTGGCTCAGTATTTCCTACCATTTCCGCACGAACATCGGAGAATCAAGCTAACCATGGCCAGTACCTGCAAAAGTGCGGAAAGTGGAGGATTGCGTGTCTCCAGCAAAAAACTCTAAAAAGAACAACAAGTACTTCACTGCTGTGATACAGAGCGGAAGACACGAATATCATAAAGTTGTACTTTTTCGCTGGACAAACTAACCGTGTTTTCGCAAGCTTCTAAGAACGGGAATGAGGATAATTAACAAGACACAGGTGGACTGACTAAAGTAATTAAGGGGAGACAGAAACTAGGGCAAAGGAACAAAACTAAATAGGAAACGAAAGAAACACAACAAAAAGTTCATAATGGTGACAGTATGCCCTCCTCCCCGAACACGTGACCTCACCCAATGGCAGGATGGTGGGAGGGAGGGGGTTTGGGGTGGGGACAAGGCAGTAGCGAAGGGCAGGCAGGAAGGCAGACAGAATGCCAGGGTGGCGACGATGGAGGGAGGAGCCACGGAGGAATCAGGAGGAACCAAGGCGGATCAGACAGAGGGAGAAGACAGGAAGAGACAAGGCGGATCAGATGGAGGAGCCAGGGAGAAGACAGGAGGAAGCTGGAGCAGGAGGAGCCAGGCGGGACCCACACCGCAGCCAGGAATGTGGCACACAGTGGAGGCGATGGAGGGTGGAGCCATGGTGGAGGAAGGGCTGACGACTCCAGGGGGCCAACTGACAGCGACGGAGCAGGTGGGATAGGAGCTCAGGGTGGAGACGGACAGCCTCAGAGCCAGGGCGACAGGGAGGATCTGGAGGGCCAAGGTGGAGCAGATGGCTCAGGTGTCCAAGGCGTATGCGGGATCCGGAAGGCCGCAGTGGAGCCGGAGTGACCGAGGACCAAGGTGGAGCTGGAGGGAGGGAGGAGCCCAACAGAGACAGAGGGACAAGGAGAAGCCAGAGGAGTGTAGTCCCGAAGAACAGTGGGTGGGGCTTTTCTCCACACCATGCACTCCACTGTGTCATCTTCCCCGGCTGGCTTCGTTGTCTGCTCACGCACCTGGTCAGACTTTGGAGCTCTGGCTCTGAGTCAGGAGTGGGGCTGGTGAGTTCCTCATCAGCGTAGCAGGCAGAGAGTGGTGAGTTGTTACTCACCAGCACCCACTCCACGTAGGAGGCGAAATCTTCGCGAGGATCATCTCCAGACAACTGCACTCTTCACGCAGTAGAACGAACAGAAGCAGTCGTCTGAGTAGTGGGTGAAGTTGAA
>NW_015508949.1:13795-14579 GCF_001515645.1 Sinocyclocheilus grahami | reverse complement strand
TCCATTTGATAAAAAAAATCTGAAAAAACATGCATTTACCCACCCTTGAAAAAATGAGGACAGGAGTGGTCGAAAGTGGACAAAAGAGACAGTGATACGGAGACAGTATATTTGTCATCCGATCAACCAAAACACATTTTAAACCCAGGTGTAAACAAAGCCCAAATCCGCTGCTCAGGTATTTTGAACTATATCGGGGTTGCTTCGGTGAACCTCAAGATTGTCTTTCCACAGTGATGGCACAAGAAAGGCTTCTCTCTGGTGTTACATGATTCCTAAGATGTTTCCTGTCTGTGAAACACCACAATTCCACACTAATTACATAAAATACAGTTCTCTCATATGTGAAAACTCATGTGGGACTTAAGGGCTGCTTTATATCTGAAACTCTTTCCACAGTGACCACATGTGGTCTCATGTGCTTCTGAGACTGAGGCTTCTCTCCAGTGTGAGTTCTCATGTGCCTGTTAAGGCTTCCTTTTCGGTTGTAAGTTTTTCCACATTGTTGGCATGTGAAAGGCTTCTCTCCTGTGTGAGTTCTCATGTGCCTGTTAAGGCTTCCTTTTCGGTTGAAACTTTTTCCACATTGTTGGCATGTGAAAGGCTTCTCTCCAGTGTGAGTTTTTATGTGGTCTTCAAAGTGTTGTTTGCAATTGAAACTCTTTCCGCACTGAGGACACGTGTAGGGTTGCGCTCCAGAGTGAATTCTCATGTGGTCTTCAAAATGCCGTTTTTGACTGAATATATTTCCACACTCAGAACATGTGTAGGTTTTCTCTCTATG
>NW_015508949.1:10618-12289 GCF_001515645.1 Sinocyclocheilus grahami | reverse complement strand
TATATTATATTATAAAACCTAATAAATAATTATTGAAAAAGGGGAGTTATCGGACCACAAACCTTCTACTACATAGGGATGTTTACATAACTAATGTTATATAAAAATTCACGTTCACATTTTCTGAAAATATTTAGCTTACAGATCTCAGTTTAAATGCTTCAGTTTTTTAACATTATATTATATTATATTATAAAACCTAATAAATAATTATTGAAAAAGGGGAATTATCGGACCACAAACCTCTGTGTGTAATAACCTAAAACACTGTCTAACACTTGATGGCTGCTCTGTCTGGGTGTGCTATTTGATAGCAATCTTTCCTTTGAAAACCATGTTTCTAGCATTTGTAAAACTTGATTTTTCCATCTTAAAAATATATCTAAATTATAACCTATGCCTATGACCATGTCAACTAGATGAGCCCTAGAGACAGATCCCCTGCAAAGACCTCGTCAACTAGACTAGACAAGACCACAAGAACCAGACAAGTCCTCTGCACAATCTGATCTGTGTTGCAGCCAGGAATTAAACCCACACCATGCTGGTTTCGTCTGGCCAGAGGAGAACTTGCCAGGAATCTTCAGGAATTTTCTCCATATAACGGACTTCTATGGTGCCCCCGAGTTTGAACTTGCAAAATGCAGTTTAAAGGCAGCTTCAAATGGCTCTAAATCAGTGTTTCCCAACCTTTTTTTAGTCGCGGCACCCTTTGGAAATTTTAACAAACTTGTGGCACCCTACAAAATAAGTTTGTCAGAATATTTGAATTTCTAACTACGATATGATAATTTGAAAAGTATAGATATTCGGTACAACAGGGAAGAACTGCAGAATATAATGTCATACAGATATTTTTTATATTATTTCAAAATTGTGTCCATCAATGGTGGCAATCAGTAGGCTAATTTCTAATGAAGAGACCAATTTATATGACAGATTTTAATGTAGGCTTTTATACATACGTAAACATTTAATTACCTTTATAACTAGCTATCTCACAAATTTTTGCTCACTCAGTGTTTTTTTTATTTTACAGTGGGGTAATTTTGTTGCAGTAGCACGAGATAGCTTGATTTCAAGCTTTGAATTGAATACAAAATGACAAGTAAGCAGTCGGTAATAAAATAAGAACAAATAAAGAAATTAATAATGATAGCACAAATAAAAAATAACGACAGGCCTTCGGATTAAATAAATTGCTTTTTAGTTTTTCAGGTAGGTCTAACAGTAGGGGTAAGATATTTAACTTTTTTTTTTACCAATTATCCAAATAATGTTTAGACCTAGAAAGCTATTATTATCAGAAAACGCGAGCATAACATAACGATTAGCGGATCAATGAATGAGAGGGCAGCGTTACCAGAGTTGCCCATTTACCACACCTTGTTACACCACAGTGGGGCTATTGCAGACAGAAACAATACTGTACTACATTGATATTTCCTGTCGGCCCAATTTTTGAGTGGACTTTGCTGTTCCGATGAGCATGAACGATGAGCATTTGTTTTTTTTAAATTAGATGAAGCAATAAATGAAGCTGAATCCTTTCCAAAAAATAAAGGAGCGAAAAATGCAGGAACAAAAACACCTGGCAAATTAATTAAGATTATGTCAACTTTGAGCATGAAAACCAACCTGTTTGTTCCTCAGTATCTTCATGTTTGACTC
>NW_015508949.1:9457-10608 GCF_001515645.1 Sinocyclocheilus grahami | reverse complement strand
GTTTCTAGCATTTGTAAAACTTGATTTTTCCATCTTAAAAATATAATCTATATATAATATATATAATATATAATATATATATAATATTATCTATTAATATATATATAATATTATCTAATCTATATAATATAATCTAAATTATAACCTATGCCTATGACCATGTCAACTAGATGAGCCCTAGAGACAGATCCCCTGCGAAGACCTCGTCAACTAGACTAGACAAGACCACAAGAACCAGACAAGTCCTCTGCACAATCTGATCTGAGTTGCAGCCAGGAATTAAACCCACGCCATGCTGGTTTCGTCTGGCCAGAGGAGAACTTGCCAGGAATCTTCAGGAATTTTCTCCATATAACGGACTTCTATGGTGCCCCCGAGTTTGAACTTGCAAAATGCAGTTTAAAGGCAGCTTCAAATGGCTCTAAATCAGTGTTTCCCAACTTTTTTTTAGTTTCGGCACCCTTTGGAAATTTTAACAAACTTGTGGCACCCTACAAAATAAGTTTGTCAGAATATTTGAATTTCTAACTACGATATGATAATTTGAAAAGTATAGATATTCGGTACAACAGGGAAGAACTGCAGAATATAATGTCATACAGATATTTTTTATATTATTTCAAAATTGTGTCCATCAATGGTGGCAATCAGTAGGCTAATTTCTAATGAAGAGACCAATTTATATGACAGATTTTAATGTAGGCTTTTATACATACGTAAACATTATATAATTACCTTTATAACTAGCTATCTCACAAATGTTTGCTCACTCAGTGTTTTTTTAATTTTACAGTGGCGTAATTTTGGTGCAGTAGCACGAGATAGCTTGATTTCAAACTTTGAATTGAATACAAAATGACAAGTAAGCGGTCAGTAATAAAATAAGAACAAATAAAAAAATTTAATAATGATAGCACAAATAAAAAATAACGACAGGCATTCGAATTTAATAAATTACTTTTTAGTTTTTCAGTTAGGTCTAACAGTAGGGGTAAGATATTTAACTTTTTTTTTTTTACCAATTATCCAAATAATGTTTAGTCCTAGAAAGCTATTATTATCAGAGGACACATGAGCATAACAAAGCGGTTAGCAGATCAATGAATGAGGGCAGCGTTACTAGAGATGCTCATATACCACACCATGTTACA
>NW_015508949.1:6888-8022 GCF_001515645.1 Sinocyclocheilus grahami | reverse complement strand
TGTTTGACTCTGAATGTTTCTTCAATCTTCATGTCTTCACTGTCCTCTTTAATAAACACCATCTTTATAACAGTGTGTCACGTGTGTCTCAGTAGAGTTTATCTGTGTGTTGAAGATGAGAATAATTAACAGAAAGAAAATTAACCCAATCTAAATCTCTGGGGTGTCTCAATCAGCTCCCTAGTTCAGTAGTCAGCACACTAGTTCAGTAGTCAGCACACTGGTGAGGGAGTGCACACACATCCAAAGTGCACACACACAGCAGTGAACACACACACACCGTGAACACACACCCGGAGCAGTGGGCAGCCATTTATGCTGCGGAGCCCGGGGAGCAGTTGGGGTCATGGTAATGAAGGTAGGAGAGAGCGCTGTACATTCACTCCCCCCACCTACAATCCCTGCCGGTACGAGACTCGAACACACAACCTTTTGGTTATGAGTCCAATTCTCTAACCATTAGGCCACGACTTCCCTAAGAGGGAGTCAGCACACTAGTCAGCACACTGGTGAGGGAGTCAGCACACTAGTTCTTAATTAGTCAGCACACTAGTTAGGGAGTCAGCACACTAGTGAGGGAGTCAGCACTCTAGTTCAGTAGTCAGCACACTGGTAAGGGAGTCAGCACACTAGTAAGGGAGTCAGCACACTAGTAAGGGAGTCAGCACTAGAGGTCGACCGATATATCGGTTGTTTATCCGTGTTTAGTAGCGCCGATTTAAAGTCAGGCACGTCCGCGGGCAGCCCCGTGTTATTGGTGCGGTGGAAAGTGCTGCTGCCGCATGTGAAGGACCCCAAGCCAAAACTTTTGGAAGATTCAACAACAGTCCTGGGAGATAAAAGCAAGGCTTAAATTCTGATATTTCAAAGTCCTATGGCCATATATTTACTATATATTACTAGTAAACTATGAAGTGTTGCTTCACTTAGTGAAAGAAAAAACGAATAGCATAGAACCGTCGGGAACTGGCATAATGCTACAGCTGGTTAAAGGTTTGCTTACTTGCAGTTAACTTTAAGGACTGTTGTCGAAAACTATCAGCAGCTTGCTTGCTAACATATTAGCCCCAATGTTATAAGTTCTGTTTTATTTTTCCTGTATCGGAGTCGGAGAATTTCACTCTGTGCGTGGGG
>NW_015508949.1:0-806 GCF_001515645.1 Sinocyclocheilus grahami | reverse complement strand
TTTTAATTACTAGATTATAGTAATTTGGTTTGTAACTTTTAAGCAATCTGTTAACAACAAAAACAATACATACAACCCTCTACATTGCAAGTAAATCACTCGCATATGCGACTAAATCTTCACTCTTGCGACTAAATGATGACTAATGTTAGCCAATGGCTAATAAATTCTCAGATTTTACTCGCCAGTGTGTGAGTTGGAGGCTAAGTATAAGTTTAGCACAGATATATTTTCACTCGCCGAACACTCTCTGACTGAGTGCTTCAGAGTTTCTCTCTCCGTCAAGTGATCTGTGCTGTTTTTTCAGTTCATCTGAATGGATGTGCAACGCACAACGTACCGTAAACTCTAGTGGGAAGGCGCACGACTCGCCGTCTCTTTGTTTCACACACGCACGCAGCGAGAGAGAGAGAATTGACGCGCTACCTATGCGTGCTACATGTAAATGATATTCTTTGTTGTATTTTCTTGTCAAAATAACAGCGTTTCTTTGGAATTCTTCAGCGTTTAAGAACTGCTGGTTTCTCTGGTAGTGGGCGGAGCTAATGCGCAAACGGCAATCTCATTGGCTGGCGCTCACCTATTATCGTCCCTGTTTTGATTTCAGCAAATCAGTTCGAGCGAACGCACACAACCTGATTAATATTCATTCCTCCAGCAGCTCATTAATCCTTAGTGCTTTTTATATTGTTCTTATTAGTAGAATTCACATCATTATTATCTTATCAGTATTTTTGTTAGTTTTTCCCAAATTATTATTAATTTTTTTACAGAAACACCGATTGACCAAAAAAGCACCAGCACCA
>NW_015508948.1:33319-36672 GCF_001515645.1 Sinocyclocheilus grahami | reverse complement strand
AATCAGAGCCCATCGCTTATTTCTGAGGGAGGGGCTTCATAAAAGCTGGAAATTGATCAATGGGTTTCTCAGAGAAGGGACAGGTGTGGAATAAAGGTAAATTATGTGAAAAATAATGCGTTTTTAAAAAAACTAAGCATTAACACATGTTAGACTGCACCTCATAAACACAATCAAGCCTAGAAAAAAAAAAACACTGAACCACCCCTTTAATACGCAAGTAAATAAATCAAGTACTTTTGCATTTATACTCAAGTAAAATTTAAAAGGAGCACTTAACACTTTATTACTGCAGACATATTTTATTAGGGTATTTGTACTTTTACTCAAGTACTTAATTTGTTTACTTCGTTCACCACTGCCCAGAACCAAACGTGATGTTTGTACAGAAAGTGAGCTGTTGGACTGACATTCATGTCAAGCATGGACACAAACAGATTTGTCTCTTTAACCTCAAGCAGCCATTTATATTGTGTCACACAGAATCTGTGCATTTCCTGTTCTGATAATGAGGGGAAATCTGCAGAACTGATTTAAACACAAAAAGAGTCTGATCTGCTACTCACTGACAGTGTTGGGAGTAACGCATTACAAAAGTAATAATATTACAGTAGTATATTACTTTTTTCTGTAATGCAGTAATATAACGCATTACTACTAAAATTTGGGTAATATTATTACTTGTTACAATCTCAGAAACGCAAGTTACAACAACATATTTGAACTCAAAATTAAGTGGTGAATTTACCAATACCGCAAAACAGCACCAGAGAAAAAATTCCGCGGGTAAAATAGTTAGGTGTGATAGGAGTGTGTCTATTTCCTGTTGCTGGAATTAAATGGTTGAGATGACTGCGGAGATGGATTCTACATTTGTGACACAGACACACTCCTGTTATTTTTAGTTCATCGGAGAAAAGGATGAAAATGCATATAGTCAGGTGCAATATGTGCGACACTAAACTCTCAACATGGAGAAATAGCATGAGTAAAATCTGGAAACACCTGGACTGGTGCCTCTAACACCAAGCTATCGGAGAGAGCTGCGGGGTCGGAGAAGAGAAAAAAAGGCAGCGGACGAGTGCAGACAAGCAACAAAAATTAAGTTTAACAAAATAAAATCTGTTTTTATTAAATCATAGTGTATATATATAAAATGAATGAATATGCGAAATATTTGACTTAACCTAATTAACAAAACGAAAGGAAAAGACAGAGATATGCTGCGGAGTTTGGTTCATAGACTATTTGTGTGGCGTGGCGCTCTACGAAAGTCCACGGAAAGGAAACCGAGATGACAGAAATAAAAGTAAACACACTGCAGTTTCGAATGATCTGTATGACCAAAAATGGCGGAATATTTTTTTGTTGTTTGTTTCCGCTGTTCGATTGCGCCGGCGCCTCACGCACACACATAGGTCTACAGCATTGCAAACGTTGCAGCCTGTTCATTATCAGAATAAAATAGCCAATCAAACATATAGATACAGTGGTTAATTTAAATAGAGCTTACTGCGTACAATCCGTGCCGTTCAGCCTGAGCTCGGGCCAAACACACATTTGCTCATGCGACGAGGATGTTTTTTTAAGCGTGTTAAGTAAGCCTGGTTTACATAAATAATAGTTTAGCATTCAAATACAAAGCAAATATGGACACATTTAATGGATTAATGCCGAATGAGAGAGGTAGGCTGCGCGAGAATGCCGTTTGCTTTCAGTTTCGCATTGAAATAGCCTATTCATTTTGGCTCGTTTAACTTATATTTTTCATTCTTGTTTTCTTCTGAAACCGTTCAAAATAGCCTATAGGCTAGGTATTGTGTTTATTGTTTGTACATTATAACATTTCGCTTTCTTTACTGGTGTTATTTATTATTATTATGAATGTAATAATGTCGTTTGTGCTTATCTGTGTTTAACCTAAACTACAACGTAACATTAATGTAGACCTACATACCGGCATCTAAATATGATTTTATAATATATAGACCTAACACATTACCCTCCACTGGATGTAGAATGAGCAGCAATAAACTACATTTTGGCATTTTATAATACTAATGTGGATATTTTGGTGAAAGTAACTCAAAAGTAGTGTAACACATTACAATTCAGAGACAGTAATATTGTAATGTAACTAATTACTTTCAAAAGACAGTAACTAGTAATATATATAATGTATTACATTTTGGAAGTAACTTGCCCAACACTGCTCACTGATTACAAGACAATATTCAAATGTAACTTCAAGATGCAACTCTAAGGACAACAAAATACATTTTCAGACTAAAGTTGTGTTTGCCTGTGCTCAAGTGTTGTGGTTGCTATGCTATGCAGTTGTTAGGGTGTTGCTATGTGGATGCTGAGGTGTTATGAGTGCTTTTTAGCTTGTTGCGATGCGGTTCCTAAGGTGTTCTAGTTGTTTACTACATAGATATGTATAGCTAGATGCCCTATTAGCGGCTGTTTCTATGGGCCGCTATACATAAGCCGTCCACCATATTGGAATGTCAAAGCCGGTCTGTGAACACTCGAGAGCAATGCTTTGCATCTGCACTGCAACCCTAGTTATACATATGCATGAATATCTTTATCTAACAAATATCTTTAGCTAACAAAGCATTTAAAAGGTACTTTAGTTTAAAAACCTGTAATATTGAGTTAATACATATTAAAAACACAAACCAACACATTCCTAACTGTGAAAGTTTATCCATTTTCTTCACGAATTTAAATGTAGGCATTTTTATAACCTGATGCATCTATTTTGTTGCATCTTGAAACTCATTGATTTTTATTGTGAATGACAACATATAGACCGTTCCAAGATGGCGGACGTGTCGACGTGTCTGGAGTGGTCGAATGTGGAATCTACCTATACATGTCTATAGTTTACTAGGGTGCTTTCACACCTAGCCTGTTGTTTCGGAACCTGGCACGTTTCCCCCCTTAGCTCGGTTCGTTTGGGCATATGTGAACACGGCAATCACGCTCGGATCCGTGCCAAAACAATCGGTCCGAGATCGCCTGAACGAGGTGGTCTCGGCTCGATTGAAAACGAACTCTGGAGCGGTTCGGTTGTAGTGAGAAAGCAATCCGCTCCAACGGACCCATGAACCAGGCTATATCACAATGTATAATGGGTAATTGTAAGTTCCGTGAAAAGCATTAGCTTTGTTGTTTTGCTAATACCTCAAAATGAACCTGTGAATGTCTGTGGGTGAGCACGTCTTTGCCATTCAAAAATCAAAGTGCACTTTTTATTTTATTTTAAAATGCCGTCTTATTGCTCTTCTTTGTAGTAGGTACATTTTAAAAATGTTTTCCCAATCAATCCTGGACTCCTGCTCAAA
>NW_015508948.1:20336-32788 GCF_001515645.1 Sinocyclocheilus grahami | reverse complement strand
GGTAAAAACATTGGTATGATGTAAGCAAAACAGCTACAACAAATACAACTGATAATGGGTGTGCTAGATTTATAGTGTGCGAATAATCAAGCATTGACAATAATCAGTCGTATTGGCGGCACCGAGAGACCCCCAAATAAAATTATGCTTAGGGTGCCATAAAGGCCCTGCGTAATGTTCACATCGTTTCGGATATGAATAAATAATCCGGTCATGCTATCTTGTTTCTTCGCCCATGTGCTCACACATCCAAAGCACGCGCACAGAAAGTGATTTTAAATGCATCTGATTGACAGATAAGTCATGGTTAATCTATCAGTCAGATGCACGTGAAAATGCATGCTCTCTTATTTCACTGTTGTTGTTAATGTTGAGGTTATTTTAGCTTCGTACATTTAGTTTAACTGCACTGTTAAAGAGGGCGATTTTTACCATTCAACTGATCTGTGTGCATGTATTTTAGACCCTTATATTGTTCTTGCTCCACCCATGCAATAACTGCGTCCTTCTATCAACCGAGTTTCTATTTATACTGCTGTGTGCTCTGGTAATGTCGACAGTATGACCCATTTCAGGAGCGGACAAAATTACGATTTAAAATCAGAGCATAGCTCACATTCACTAAAATACTGAAACGCTAATGATGCTGATTTAAAACGACAACGCCAGTGAATGACCGTCAAAGCAAAGTGCGGTTTGAACGCTCCACCCTCGCAGCTGAACTGGAAGTTTTGATAGTTTTTTTTACCCAAGTCAGACCACTCTGTTACTGCCTGAAATGCAGGGCTCCACCCCAGAAGTTTGAAAAGTGCCCGTCAAACGGAGTTGGTCCTCACTGCAGAACACAATATCCAGGGGGCGTGGCTGGATCCAGATCCAACTCCTCCCACCTTACATATACCTAAACCTACCAATCTCCACGCCCTAGATGTGGATCCAACCCTGCCCCCTGGATCTTGTGTTCTGCAGTGAGGGGCTACTGGTCAAACGCCGGCTCGCTCTGTTTCTCCATCGGCTTTGTCTTTTTTTTTTATTTTATTTTATTTTTTGTACTTTGCACTTTTGGTGAAAAATAAATGTAGCGAAGTTTAATACTTTAGTTTTATTCTACTCAAGTAAAAGTACCACAATCTTATTTATACTCAAGAATGTAGAATTTTTTAAAAAATGTACTCAAATACTGTAACGAAAGTATTTGTAATTAGGTACTTTCCACCTCTGTCCCTGCTAAAGGGATATGATGTCTTCATGTTTTCCTGCAAGATGCCTGTTAAAGATCACTTCATCTGGAAATCATCTGCTGTGTCCAAACATCTGATAAACATCAGATGTAGGCCTACATGTGCTATCTGGGTATGTGTGCGCCTATAGGAGCGGTTTTCCAGACAGGGTTTAAATTGACCATATGCACGGAGCCTTATTTAGAACTTCCACATAAAGATAAGCCAGCTCGTAAACTTCCAGTGAAGTGTCATTTGGTAGTAGAGACTCTTGAGACCCTCACATACAGCCCCTTTCACACAGAGATTCCGGAAAATACACAGGTAATGTGTCCCGGGAATTGTTCCCGGATCGTTGGATTTTGGTTCATTCACACTGCCAGTGAATTCCCGGAATCTGTGCGTGCGTTCACACACAACCTGTAAAGGTCTCGTAATGACACGTGACATCAGGATGTGACGTGTAATGTACGAGTCGAAAACTTATGCTTACTTATTACCTGTGATTTTTCTCTCGAGAAACCACGCTGTTGCATTTTGGTTTTAATTTGCTCATACACAACCGCATCACGTACCATTCCACTGAGCTGCCGAATGATCTCAGCTTCAGCGCGAATACTGAGGAGCTCCGGTCTCTGCTTCAGTCAAGTTGGCGCACATTTTTGTTTGTTTGATTTATTTAGTGTTTTTTTTTTTTTTTTACACAAACACTCTCTGCATTTAAAACACCGACTAGCCCCTCCGGCACTGCAGGGTTGTATTATTGCAAACACCCGCTCAAAGAGTCGCACGATAACTACATCATCACTACGACACATCCATTACGGCATTGGTTCTGGCTTTTGTTCACACAGGGTGCCTTCCGGGACTGAACCCAGCAATGTTACTAGGGGTGCTTCTCAATATCCCTCCTCGTTTCCTCTCTCCTCCGTCCTCCGTGATCGAGCTCAGCCATCTTGTAGGACATCTCAATCCTCTAATTGCACTGCGAGGATCGAGGAGTGAGGAGGCTTCCAGAGGAGCTATGAGTGAGGATACACAAGTGTATCCTTTGCAGAAGTGTTTTCATCGAAAAACCTGAAGCATGTATAAATTCTCCTCTCCCCTTCACATCTGTTGTAATCATTTTTATTTATATTATACCTTTTAAAGTGTCTTAAATAACAAACTTTAACACCTGGAAATCACAGGAGAGTACCTAGACACTTAATTGTACATTTAAATGCTGACAACTAAACACAATCGTAACTGTTTAGGCTAACGTTAGCTAGCTAGCGATGCTATCTATTAAAAGGCCAAATTCCCTTAATCATCCATCACAATGAGAAAAACCAAAGAATATAGTTCTGGGGCCGTATGCATAAAACTTCTCAGAAATGCTCTTAAGAATAGTCTTAAGCTTTGACTCAAGTGTAAAAAAAAAAAAAGTAGGACTTTTCTAAGAGTAGGAGACTTAAGCTAAAAAGCTAAAAGCAACTTTTAGTAAAGTCTAAAACTGATTCTTAAGTGTTGACTGAGGTGACACTTAAGTGTTAGGACTACAAGACTACAATGATGTCAGCCCAAAATGGCTGCCCTCACCCTCTGAATCAGCCAATAGTGAGCCTGCTCATGTGAAGTCACAGCAGCACAACACTAATCATTTAATGTAAATACAATAAAATAATTTAATCAAGACACTGAAATATTGTAATATTTAAATTTATTTAAAAAATGCTTTGCATTGTGCAAAATTATCACAAATTATTACTGATGCTTTGAAATAGTTTTCTGGTATGTCTCCTCGTTTACAGTTGGAGCACTGATGTGAACATGAGTTCCATCAATGGCTCCAACAACTCCAGGAAAGCCCACAATCCTCATGAAAGTGGCTTGTTTTTGCAGCATGGCTTGATGGTCAGTTGGAAAGTCAAAGAACTGACATATAGTAGTGGCCAAAACTGATGCCGGCCTAGGAAATTTGACAGCTTCACCCTTAATTAAAACAAACAAAAAAGATTTTGTAAGCATATTGCAGTTGCTTAGAATCAGTTGTTTTATTTGTGATAATAATGCAATGAAACATGCCAACATGCCAATGCGGTCATAATTTTTGGCCATGCTGTGATGCAAAAAAATTATGAACACATGCAAAAACGAGAGGACCAACAAAATATTAATAACTGATTATGTTGTAGTCGATTTTCAGTGTTGCCAATTTAGTGATTTTGTCCTTTACTTCCTCGCCCCTTTTAAGATTTTTTCAAAAGCCTAGCAACAAAATAAATTTCTAGGTCAAACCTTATCTAGATTCCAACTTTCCCACTGAACTATATTTATATTTATAAAGATCAGTGAACTCGCCATTATGATGTAATCTAGCCACTGTTTTAGCTACTTTCAATTGAAAGCAGTTGGCAACACTGGTCAGTGTTTTTTTTTCATATTTTGATGGTTTAAGTAAAATGTGGGCTCATAAAAAAAAAAAAACTCCACACATCACTTTTGGCCACTATGTTTGGTGGGGTTGGTACCAATATTTAAGACCCTCATCTCCGGTGCATTGCTGCATTTTTACAATTTTCCAGCCAAAAAAAATGTATTACTATTTTCATTTCTGCAGCTAGAGCATTGATTTGTAGAGTGGAAGAAGTAATTAAATTTCATATTTGGTCAGTTACAGAAAGAATTGACTATCTTGACAAGTTTGTATCGTTTTATCAACTCCGTATCATCATATAACTGCAATATGTCATATCTTTGTTGGAAAGTGTGTGCATCTTCCTCTTTGAAGTTGTGGTCTAATGGTTAGAGAGTCGGACTTGTAACCCTAAGGTCACAGGTTTGAGTCTCAGGTCCGGCAGGAATTGTTGGTGGGGGGAGTGAATAACCAGCACTCTCTTCCACACTCAATACCACGAATGAGGTGAGAAACTTGAGCAAGGCACCGAACCCCCAACTGCTCCCCGGGTGCCGCAGCAATATGGCTGCCCACTGCTCTGGGTGTGTGTGTGTGTGTGTATTCACTACTGTGACTGTGTTCACTTGTATGGGTTAAATGCAGAGCACAAAGTCTGAGTATACTTGGCCACATCACTTCGCTTCACTTTACTTTGCTGCCATCTTGTTACTCCTAACTGGGTTAAGAGACCTCTCCAGCTCTCTTAAATAATTTAGGAGCTGAGACCTAGTCTTACTTAGGAACCTTTATGAATCACATTTATTCTTAAGTCTAGGAATAAGAGTAAAATTACGTAATTCTTAAAATTTTGACACTTAAGACTAAAATTTTACTCTGAGCATCTTTATACGAACAGACCCATTTTTTTGCAGCCTATTCTTTTCTTTGTGTTTTTGACACTGCTTATCTTTTTCACGTCTACTTCAACTAGCATTTTCATCTGATTTGACAATATCTCATTGGCCCTGTCTATATCTTTTTCCAACGTGTGGTCTGCCTCACGCAACAGTCTTGCACGAACATTGTCATCTTTTATCCCATATACGATGCTATCCCTGGAATGTGTTGTGTACTTTAATGGCTTCTTCCTCAACTATATATCTCAACAAGACCAGATGAAACTTATAAATTATCTAAGCTAACAGAGTGTGTTAAAAATGTAAAAGTAATTTTCTCCTATTAAATTTGGATAAAACAGTACACAGAATCTCTTGTATTACAATTTGCAACTAGACGGGTGTACTGTTACTTCCTCTACGGTCAAAAATCTGGGTGTTATATTATACAGCAACTTGACTTTTGAATATCATATGTTACAAACCAGCATTCTTCCATTTTAGAAACATTGCCAAGCTACTAAACATGTTACCTGTTTCTGATACAGAAAAGCTAGCTCATGCATTCATGACCTCTAGACTCGACTATTGTAATGCCCTATTGACTATTGTAATTGACATCCCGTGGTAGCTAGGATTTACACAAGCTTCAGTCTGGATCCAGAACACCTGAAAAGAGAGTTCTGAATATATGAATAAATTATATTTTATATATTTAAATATACTTTATTCTTTATATATTATAAAAGCATAAGATAGAATCAGTGTTCCTAGGCCTAGAAATCTTTCACAGTCATTTTCTCCTATTAAATTTGGATAAAACAGTACACAGAATCTCTTGTATTACAATTTGCAACTAGACGGGTGTACTGTTACTTCCTCTACGGTCAAAAATCTGGGTGTTATATTATACAGCAACTTGACTTTTGAATATCATATGTTACAAACCAGCATTCTTCCATTTTAGAAACATTGCCAAGCTACTAAACATGTTACCTGTTTCTGATACAGAAAAGCTAGCTCATGCATTCATGACCTCTAGACTCGACTATTGTAATTGACATCCCGTGGTAGCTAGGATTTACACAAGCTTCAGTCTGGATCCAGAACACCTGAAAAGAGAGTTCTGAATATATGAATAAATTATATTTTATATATTTAAATATACTTTATTCTTTATATATTATAAAAGCATAAGATAGAATCAGTGTTCCTAGGCCTAGAAATCTTTCACAGTCATACATTTTAGAAAGATATTGTCGTCAGGGTTGTCCTTGTTCCCCACTTTGCTCTATTTTAGAGCCTTTAAGCCAATATACAGTGGGTATAGAAAATGATCACCCCCTTTTAAATAATCACATGTTTTTTGTTTTATCCAGCTGTGTTTACTCAGTGCAACCTATAACATCAAAGTGAAATATATAATACCAACATGTCAGAAAAAAATAAATAAATAAAAAAACCAAAATCACTGAGTTTGAAAAAGGGTCAGCCCCTTGTATCAGTATTTTGTTGATTCACCTTTTGCTTTAATTACAGCCTTTCACAAGTTCATTCTTACATATAATAAATAGAGTAAAATGTATGTGTATTTGACGTGCTGTCCGAGGGGAGGGCTCCGAGCTTGGAATTTGGCCCGAACCCAGAGTACCCCCCGGCTGAGATAGGAATAGTTAGAAGTGAGGAGATGGGGTGCTAGAAAACTGTCAAGAAACAGTTTAACCTCCAAGAAAGCAGTTTAGTCTGCTGTGTATATACCTGTATATACCTTGTTAATTAAGTTGATTACTGAAAGTGCTCCTCTCGTGTTAATTAGGTTAACTATCTGAACGTGCTCCTCCCGAATTTTGTTAATAAAACAATTTAGTCTGTTTGGATATGTCTCTACCAACTTTGCACATCTGGGCATATTAAGGAATGAATCCCATCTTATCTGTTTGGTAACCATGGTAATTTCAGTTAGGACCTCATTTAGGACAAAAGCTATTACAGAACATTTCCTAAGTGCATTATCTTATCTTAACTACAGATAAGAAAACGGTATTAAGCATCCTAACTCGCCAAAAATTCCTAAAAACAGTCTGAACTGTAGGATAACCTGACTGGTGTCCTAACTTCAAAGCTTTTTGAAATCCAACTGTAAAAAAAAAACACATTACATCAGTTCTTTTCGAGAATGGCATAACATTTATTAATCATACAAGATGAAGAGAAGCGAAGTTTGATGGTGGAGAGCTGTCCGTCTGGCCTGCAAATATTTCAGCAGTTATGATGTGTGAATAATAGACTTCACTGTGCTTCTAGGCATTGATAATGCCTTTGAAATTTGTTTCGTATACATCTCCTGACTTGTGCCTGTCCACAACTTTATCCCGGAGTGTGTAACATCATTGTCATTTTAAGTGTTCTCATATTCTGCTCATTAACCCTGTGTCTTTAAGGAACAGTTGAAAGTCAAATGGCTTTGTGTGCCATTGAGAAAATATGGATTTCTAAACATAGCTGATCACATTCTTAACTGATATTCTTACTGAACAGACATAAAGGTCCAGTTTCTGTTCGCCTGTGCATTCATGGCTAAAGTTGGATTCTGATTTCCTTACAGGAAAAGGAAGCAGGTGTTTCCCTTCCTGAATAACATGACAGACATTGTTGGTCTTCCTGTTTCTGCCCAAGCATCATTAGAGTAAGACCACGAGCCACAAGAGATGATGACACAACTGACCAAACTAAAGGAGGTTTCCATATCAGAATCAGATCACACATTCACGTTTCATCGTGATGATTTTACAATATTAGGATCCAAACTTCCTTGTCGTTGTCAGAGTCTGACATCCCATCATGCACATTGCATTAATTTGAATCCATTTCAGATAAATGACCATGTAATTCCTTGTAAAAATGCAAGTTGCTCAAAATGACATGGATTCCTGTGGAAACTGAACATCCAAATCACTCTTGGAATTGTTGTTTCCTGACAGACAAAATCATTAACAAAAGGACTGTGGCTGATTATAGCGCTTGATTTGCTGTTGTTGTTTCATCATTTAAAAGGAAACACCAATCAAAACATGAGACTGATCTGGATGAGATCTAGGGATCATCTAAGTGTCCTGATGGTTTGAGTCTCATGAACATGAATCTCAACGATCCTCACAAACAGGGTTATTTGTGTAATAATATGGTAATAGCATGGCACTCACTTTTTGGTTTGTGTTGTGTCTTGCGGTGTTCTTCTTACAAATCAGTACTGTACCATAGTACAGTGATGGCATCATGGTAATTATATGGCACTTTAAAATGAAAACTCATGTTGAAATGATATTTACATGGGTATTTCAAGAACACCATGGAACTGAAAACTCATGTTAGTTCTATGCTACTTTTTTGTTAGTGTCCTTACAGTATTATCACTGCACCGTGGTACCAGCAGTGTTATTTTACTATTATCTATATACTATTACAGTATTTCTTAATATTATGAATTAAAATTTATTTTTAGGAATTATGGAATTATTGTGCTTTTGTCATCGAGTTTAAATATTTCAATTTAGATTGAATTTACTTTTATTTCAGTTTTAGTTTTAGTCATTTTAGTACGTCACATTAACTTATTTTATTTAATTCCAGGGCAACATTTGTAATTTTTTAAAATCTAATATTTAGGCCTGTGTTTTATTTCAATTAACAAATTTAAAAAAACGACAGTTTTAGTTACAATAACAGCTCTAATTTGTCTGGAAGGCTTCTGTCAACACACACTTGTTGTAGTGCTCACGTCTGTTTGAATGTCCAGATCACACAGAAGGAATGCTGATATTCCTCCATATCTGTATTACTCCAGTTGTGGAGTATGAAACGGGACGGTTGGTGTCAGTACCATGCATCATCTTATCAAACCTCATGAGCTGCTGTCAGTCACCCACTCACATCAGACAAACAGCCTCCTCAACTTTCACAGGAATGGTTCAGATATAGGCCTACAGTGGGTATAGAAAAGAATTACCTCCTTTAAAATAATCACATTTTGTTGCTTTGCAGCCTGAAATGAAGACAGACACAGTTTTTGTTTTATCCAGCTGTATTTACTCAGTGCAACTTATAACATCCAAATGAAAGATATAACACCGACATGTCAGAAATTAAAAAAAAGAAGAAGCAATAACTGAGTTGGAAAAAGGATCACCTCCTTGTGTCAGTATTTTGCTGAACCACCTTTTGCTTTAATTACAGCCTTTAGTCTGTTGGGATACGTCTCTCTCTACTAACTTTGCACACCTAATGCAATATTTGCCCACTCTTCTTTGCAGAACTGCTCAAGTTCAGTTAAATTTGATGGAGATCGTTTGTGGACTGCAGTCTTCAAGTCATTCTACAGATTTTCAATGGGGTTTAAGTCTGGGCTCTGACTAGACCATGCAAGGACATTCACCTTTTTTTTCAACCACTGTGTGCTCAGTTTTGCTGTGTGCTTTGGGTCATTGTCATGTTGGAAGGAAAACCTTCTTCCCATTGACAACTTTCTGGCAGAGGGCAGCAGATTTTTCTCAAGAATTAGACCGTATTTTGCCCCATCCATTTTTCCTTCTATCCTGACAAGTGCTCCAGTCCCTGCTGCAGAGAAACACCCCATAACAGGATATTAGCACCTCCATGCTTTACTGTAGGAATGGTGTTATTTGGATGGTGAGCTATATTGGATTTCTGCCAGACATATCGTTTGGTGTTGAGGCCAAATAATAAAATTTTAGTCTAATGTGGCCTCAAAATCTTTAAGGTGTGTTTTGGCAAAGCGCAGTCATGACTGCATGTGGCCTTTCCTGAGGAGTGGCTTTTTCATTCAACCCTCCGAAACAAGCCACATTTGTGGAGAATTTGTGATATTGTTGTCACATGCACACAATGAGCACTCTTTGTCATAAATTCCTGCAGCTGCTTCAGAGTTGCTGTAAGTCTCTTGGTAGCCTCTCTGACCAGTTTCCTCCTGCCTCTTT
This sequence comes from Sinocyclocheilus grahami, assembly GCF_001515645.1. Classification (NCBI taxonomy): domain Eukaryota; kingdom Metazoa; phylum Chordata; class Actinopteri; order Cypriniformes; family Cyprinidae; genus Sinocyclocheilus; species Sinocyclocheilus grahami. Next base: position 23,298 of record NW_015508948.1, on the reverse strand, counting down.
CATCCAGGGAAGCTCTGTGTTGTACCAAATACCTTCCACTTCTTAATAATAGACTTCACTGTACTTCTAGGCATTGAGAAAGCCTTTGAATTTTTTTGTATCCATCTCCTGACTTGTGCCTGTCCACAACTTTATCCCGGAGTGTGTAACATCATTGTCATTTTAAGTGTTCTCATATTCTGCTCATTAACCCTGTGTCTTTAAGGAACAGTTGAAAGTCAAATGGCTTTGTGTGCCATTGAGAAGGTGATTTCAAGTCATTTTTAGGAGGGGGTGATCCTTTTTCCAATTCAGTGATTGTTTTTTTTGTTGATGTTTTTGTTTGTTTTTTGGTGTTATATCTTTCACTTGGATGTTATAAGTTGCACTGAGTAAATACAGCTGGATAAAACAAAAACTGCGTCCGTCTTCATTTCAGGCTGCAAAGCAACAAAATGTGATTATTTTAAAGGGGGTCATTCTTTTCTATACCCACTGTATAAGACAAAATGTTGAAATTAAGGGAATAGATTGGAGAAAAACAGAAATTATCACTATTTGCAAATTATGTATTAGTTCATCTAGGACAACCAAATGAAACTTTAGAAGTTCTGATGGAGACATTTGTCACAAATATGTTCAGTTTTTATGTTATCACAGACTTTTAATTTGTGTTCTTTAGTCACTTGTGTTCCTAAGGCCATGTCCACACGTACACGGGTATTTTTATAAACTGAGTTTTTCCTTCTTCCGTTTTTAAAGGGGTCATATGATGTTGCTAAAAAGAACATTGTTGCGTAGTTGGTGTAATGCAATGTGTTTATACAGTTTAAAGTTCAAAAAACACTTTCCACATACTGTACATTATTGTTTCTCCTCTATGTTGAGAATGTTGAAATGCGTCGATTTTTACAAAGTTCATCGGTCTGTAAAGCAAGGTGTGCCCTGATTGTCCAGCTATCCAGTGGTATTCAGCCATATCTTACGGTTTCCTTCAAATTCTCTTTTAAATATGGTGTTTGTCACAATATTGGGAAGAGCACGAAAGGGGTTATCATTAGGCTACTGTCTGTGCGTGACACCTGTGAACAGAGGTTCTACTGTCAGACCAATGGACTGTTTGATCAACGAGCGCATACTTATGTCTGTCGTTACCGTCTATGTTCCAAAGCCATCAAACAAAGTCAAGTTCACAAAAATGATCATTATTATTCGCGCAAAAGTATTTTCTCAGTACATGAGTTTTGCTGTTTAGAACACAATTTAAAGCGGAATTGTCATGCGCCAAGCAATCCTCGCTGTGATTAAAACATTAAATCGCATACCACAGGAAAATTGTTCGAAAGCAGCACATCCACTGCAAATATTTCTGTTTAAATTCATATAAAAATGTTGTAATTTCTGGATAATAACAGCAACAGCTGAATGCTACCCCAGATAGTCGTTCAGTGTGAAACCAACAGTGATGCGATGTCTTTGAAAAATCATACAGCGTGAACTCGGCCTTAGTCTGCACCTTTCGAAACATTCCATATTGAACATACCGTTTTGACTCCTTCTGAGGCCATTACATAAAATATTTCCATCACATATTCTTACACTATTTATTTCTACATATATAAAGCAGGTACCATAACCAAAATAATTGCAAAATTATGGTTTACAAGAGACCAAACTATAGGATACCCAATGTATTAAAAGTAAATGGGAAAATGTCAAGATTTTAAAGGAAGATTGGAAAAATGTTTTCAAATTACAGTGGAAGACAACATATTCCTCAATCTGCAGAGAATTTGGTTGGAAAAATATAACTAGATTTTTCTTCACCCCCACGCAGAAGCAATACTTAAGCAAAAATGCAAATTGCTCACCACAGTCATGTATTTTGGGAGTGCCCTAAAATTAAGATATTTTAATAAATGTTCATAAATGTTTAGTGTGTATATTTCAGGTCCCCATCCAATTTTCTATCTTAACTCTATACTTTGGTCTTATAGATTCTAAATTGGAAAACAAATCTGACAAATACTTGATGAGAATTCTGCTGATAGCCTGTAAGAAAGCTATTGCCAGAAAAAGGTTACAACCTGAAATACCAGACATTAGTGACTAGATTGGAATAGTACATGAAATCTATGTGATGGAGAGACCAACAATGAACCTTTGCTTATTATCTGAGAAATTTGTGAAGTTATGAGAAAAATTGATAAATTACATGCTCCCGCTAAGACCAAACCTTGTATAGGACTTACGAAATAATTTACTTAATTACAAAAGAGGTTGTGGTGGGAAATTCAATTAAAGAATGAGGGTTCAGAAAAGAAAAGGGATGAAAGTAGTAATAGATTAAAGATTAACTTAAAATACCTACAATGAAAATTAAAATACTTTAGGAGTTTATTGCATCATCCTCAGCTTCCTTGTGTCATGGTTTGGATGAAGGGATGAGGCGAGGACTCAATTGCAGGACGATGGTCTTTTATAAATGAAAAAAAAAAGAGAAGCAAACACAAACTACCCAGAGGGGGAAAACAGCAAGGCAGGGCAGGGCAGGGCAGGATGAGCAACACGGGTAAATAACACATACCACAAAGACATCTGACATATAAACAATGCACCAGCATAGGACTGCAGACCTGCAGAATAAATAGGGAGACAAACAAGGAGGGTGACGAGGGAGACACAGGTGGTGCAACTGAAACAATAGACAGCAGAGCACATGGCACCAACAAACACACAATAAGCCATGTGCTCAACAAAAGACACAGTGACCACTGGTAACCATCTAAGGCACACCAGCTGAATACCGTGACACCTTGTGTACATAGTTGAAAGTGTAACAAGAAGCAAAAACTTACATAAGGTTATGGTACTAAGCCACACAAAACTGTGCCATAAGTGCATAACGGTAATGCTTATTGAATCATGAAAGAGATTGTACCTTTGTCACAGCTTTCACCTTTTTTTTCATGATAATTATTTT
>NW_015508948.1:19314-20326 GCF_001515645.1 Sinocyclocheilus grahami | reverse complement strand
CACTCTACTGCCACCTCGGACTTACGGGCCGTTCGCTACAGTCCGACCCTACAGCCCTACGGCTAAAGCAGGTTCCTACTTCCCTTCGGGTATGCCTCAGTCTTCAGTCACCCTGGCATTGCCTCAGTCATCGGGTACTCTGGCTCTGCTTCGAACTCTCAACACCGCGGCTTCGCCAAGGTCTCTGGTACCTGCGACTTCACTCCGCTCCATCAGTCCTCCATCTGCGCCTTCAGATCCACCTGTTCAGTCTGTCAGTCGTCTCCCAGATACTGTTAGTGTCAGCCACCACCACACCATCTTAGCTCCTCCCTCCCTCGATTCCACCGTGGGCTGTCAGCACTGGTGAGTTCTGGGTGTGTGCCATCAAGCCGTTTACATCTTCACTGCCGGGATCTCGTCATCATTCAGAGGTTACCATCCCTTCACCACCTCTTCATCCTCCTCCAAATTACAGAAGGAAAAAAAAGAGGTCTTACTCTACCATGCTTAAAAGAGTACTATCATGCAGCCTAATTATGTCCTTTAATATGTTTATGCAATCCAAATTTTTAAGGCCAGATGGAAGGACATTGAAAATGCTAATCCTAATAGACCACCAATGTAAGCCATAATAGCTGATGATCATTTGATTAAAAGCAATAAAGAAGAATTCAACCCATGGAAAATTAACATATTAAAGATTTGACAAGACAGTAATTAAAAAAATATATATATCTCAAAGAAACAGCTCTGATATTGAGATGGCCCACACATGATTCAAGGTTTGGACTAAGCAAAGGCTTACTGCATACTGCACCTTTTTAGATAAGGAAAATATGATGGATTTTGAGACTAATAAGAGTAAATTGGTTAAATAGTCAAGATTTTCACAGGCACCTACAAGTAAGGCATAAAACGATGCGAAGTTGATATTTGTCGTGGAAATTCCCAATAAAATCAGACTTCACTGATTTCAGACAGATCAGACTGAAAAACACATCAGCGATGACCTACAGCCAATGAGAGAGCA
>NW_015508948.1:18892-19304 GCF_001515645.1 Sinocyclocheilus grahami | reverse complement strand
GTGTGTGGAGAGAGGGCGGGAACAACACTAATTACACACACACACACTCAAGACCATTTAACCAAAACAAAAGGTCACCTATTGTGATAACAATATAGTGAGTGTTTAAAGTCGTGCGAGACAAATGACACATTTCATATATAGTTCCGGTGTTGTACCCAATTCTGACCCCTGCCAGATTATTACCCCTCTAGTACTGGTAACGTTAGGTTTTAGGATTAAGGGGTTAGGATCAGAGGTGGGGTTAGGATTAGGCAATCTGGGGTGTATTCCAGAAAGCACGGTTAATGCTTGCACGGTCAACTAAACCCTGAACTCTCGGTTGATTAACCCCAAACCTTGCTTACTCGAGGTTTTTTTTTTTATCTATTTTTTTTATTAAACAATACAAACATTAAAACATTAAGGCAGT
>NW_015508948.1:0-462 GCF_001515645.1 Sinocyclocheilus grahami | reverse complement strand
TAGACTTCAGTGTGGAGGTACCCTCCCATCCTATCCCATCCAGTACCTGAATCATCATCATCGCAGTTTCTAGACAGCAGAAAGAACCGTTTGGATTGTGATTTATCAGTTTGTTCTGAATCGGTGCTGCTTCAAGACCACATTAAGGACTATATAGACTTTGATTCAATCATTTCTTCGACCTGCAAGGGCTGTGCCATTCTCACAGTGATCTTGTCTAGTTTTGTGTTACCACAGAGCTCAGTCAGTCCTCTAGCCCCACTGCTGCTGGATGTTTACAGCCCTGCGCTGTCTCGGGGTTGTCCTGCTGTGATGTTGAGCTGCAGATTATGCAACCGCCAGTGCGATAGGATCCTGCTGCTCTGCCTCCGGCCTCTACTCCATCTCGGCTTGTCGACTGGTCGCCTCCTCCTTGTCTCCACTAGAGACCCTCAGCCTTGCAGCTCCAACGGATTCCCTTGT
>NW_015508947.1:17285-17777 GCF_001515645.1 Sinocyclocheilus grahami | reverse complement strand
GTGAAGGGTCATTTCAGACAGTGAAACTGCAACATCAATAATCTACAGTATGTGTAAACAACACATTATAGGACAGTATAACACATATTATAGCTTTGAGTTTTCTATAGGATTTGACTGCAAGAGTTAGTGTTGTTTAAACTAAAATAAAATATCACTCTAAAACTAATTCAAATAAAATTACATAAAAAAAAATGGTTTATGATGTACATTACAAAGTTCAAAATATTTAAAACCGCCATGACTTTAAGCAAATTTAAATGAAATCAATGCTTTACATTTCTTTACATACCCCCACCAAAAAAACAACAACTTGACATTTTACAATACAGACTGTTTTAAATCAGCTTTTCAGGGATCAACAGGAAAATAATGGTTCAATAGTGGTTGAGAGATCAATTATGCAGTAAAAAAAACAACAATAGTTTCAATATTCAGCTGAGGTCAATTCAGTTCTGTTCAATAACTGTGTAAAGATCATCATTCATGAAA
>NW_015508947.1:0-17211 GCF_001515645.1 Sinocyclocheilus grahami | reverse complement strand
AACAAGTCATTAGTCTTAATTTTGGACCGTCTGGCCCGCCATACCAGCACAGCACAAGACTCATCCATGACTCCCAGCATGCATTGCGGCATGAATAAATTATGCCGCTGAATTGTCCACTAATTTTCTTTCATTCTTACTAGGTGCTTTTATTTTTGCTTTTGTGTTAAGTTTTAGAAGCGTGTTTTGTGATGTTCAGAGTCGACCTGTTTATAATTTTTTTTGAGTGTCACCGTTGTTGAGATTCATACGCTGATTCTTCATAGCCCTTTTTTTTTTGAGTGATATGTAGTATCTTTCATAACAGCTCACCTGATATTTCAATCTGTTATATTACCATAATATCACTTTAGTATAAATAATAACTAGTCAAACTCAGTGAACTTGTTTTTTAAAAATGGAAATGTCAATTGCTATCATAACCATTAGCATTAAATATTGTGATTTGACCCCTTTTAAACAGAGCTAATGTGTTGATAACATAATAGTTAAAGCAATCAATTAATGATAATTAAAACATGTCAAGGTTCAAGATCCCAACTAAAGCAAACACTGATCTCCATCATGGTAGTGTCCCAAAACAACATCTAAACCTCTGTTCATTTTCAATAAGCACTTCTGTACACATCTGACAGAAATAGCATCAGTCTGGTTAGTAACATGAAGTTGGTGATGCTGTTTTAGAAGTTGTTTAATCAGATCTTGAGAGATTTAATGTCTTTTATTTCAGTTGATTTCATCTAAGTCTGTGGCTGAAGTCAGTTGTAGTTCTTGTGTTTCTCTTTTCTTCAGTGATTCTGCTTTTTAACAGCAGCTGTTCATCACTAATGCTCAATCAGCACTTAATTAATCACAGAATTATCTCATTAACTTTAACACTGCTTCACTCTGTAGTGTGGACACATTATAAGTGTTCATTTAAAACTGAGGATTTTGTTGTGGGGTTTAAAGGGTTAAATGTGTAAGATGGAAAAAAATAGCATGAAATGTAATTTAACAGTAATAAACTGTAATTATTTTACGGCCACAAATTGTAAAAAAAACAGTTATTTACTGGCAGCACGGTTGCCAGTAAATAACTGTTTTTCTACAGTTTGTTGCCGTTAAGTCCAGGAAAAAACAGCAATATACTGTAAAACGTAAGAGTCAGATTTACCAAACGAAAAAAGTTAATTTGACTGAAAATTTGTGAACATCCATAGAAAAAAGTTATGCAAAGTCATGAACTGATAAGGAGAGTAAATACTGAACCGAACTGTATTATTGTGTTTCAAGTGTGTCTGTCTGCAGACTGCAAGACAGGGGCATAACTTGAAGTTGTCCAAATCACACAGAACCATGCGAGATGTCAAAACGAGATGTTGTTGGCAAGATGGCCGCTTGTATAGAGACAACGGTGCAAATTTTTTTTGTTCCGAAATAACCGTTCAAATTGAAGTGTGTAAGTTATTTTCATACAGTGGTGTTGTTTATGGACGCTGGTCAAGACTAGTCCCAGACTAATGCAAGTCTGGGCTGTTTTAACTGAAAGCAACTTGAACTGACTGATCTTAAAATATTTTTTTTTTGTCTCCAGATGCACATCAGTAGTGTTTGTATCCAAGGCACGTTTATAAAAGCTATTTAAATATCCGAATTGAACAATGGCCTAATCCCAGCTTAATCTAAACCCTGTCTGTGACCTACATAATATAGCATATTTGTGATTTTGCTGTAAAAACACGTTTTATAATGCACAACTAACAGGGAAGCTCCATTAAGTACACATACGTCTCAAAAGTGGATTTACATGAACCATATATACATCTTAAAGACAATTACTAAATGTCTATTTAACATCTGACAGGATCATCTTTGGTAAGTATTGCAGATGAGCACATCTAATAGACATGAAACAGGCATCTGAGTGATGTGTGTGTGTGCTGTTATGTAGAATTCACTGTTGTCAACACTGTTTTTGATGAATGTAAGTCATGTAAACAAACAAATCTACATAAAGTAACTAAACAAGTTATCTATTTTATTTGTCCATTAGTACTTTTGAATAAAAAGGTGTTGAATAAAAAGTGAGTTACATCAGCAACTACCTCAACATGTAAAAGCAGTATTGAGCAGATAAATCACAGAGGAGACTTGACTCTTGTCTGGATGTTAAAGGAACAGATGAGACACACGGGTGTTTATCCGCTGCAGAGTGACTGATGAAGGAATGCTATATAAACATATTTTAAATCTTAATTTGTAGTTTATAATATTAATTATTGTAATTTCAAACAACTATTACAGCACTTTTCTGATTCTTGATTTGTGTGCATTTGCTGGAGATCTTTTGTGGTGGAGCAGGACCTGCAAGGCAAGGTGACGGCGGCATCTGTGAAAAAAAGGGAAAACCTGAAACAAAAATATAAATAAGATAGCAGCACACAGATGTTTGGAGCAGACACAGTGGCAGCCAGATTGTCCCACATGTGTTCCCTGCTCTTGCTTCTAGCTTGTGTGGTTCAGAGAGCCGTCATCATGGTCTTCCTCATCCTCTTGCTCAACGATGTCTCTGAGAAGAGTGAGATTGTGAAGCAGAACTGTCTCCGCTGTGTTGAGATGCAGTAGGATGTGGGGTTCACCATCTGTAAATACATGATTGTTAGAACAATACGTTTGAATTAAGCTTTATTTCATCTGTTGTCGACTTGTATATGTATTTATTGTGATGCTTACTTTTATTCATTCCTTTACTCATTTATTCATGTTTATTGTTGTCAGTAAATAAAATATAAATAGTCAAATTCCTTGTGTGTGTAAACATACTTGGTAATAAAGCTATTCTGATTCTGATAAAACAAACATGCATGTGTTCATCATAGTATGAGATAATATACACAGAAAAAAAGCACAGTGACAAGGTTAAATATCTTTGAATATTTCATCATGATGCTTCTTTAGAAGCCTGAGGTATGAAACCAGAGTTAAATTCAACAATAAAAAGAATCAAACAAAGGAGATTTAAGCCACTTTTGCTTGTGGATGAAACATTTTGCACAAAATAATTAACAAGATATTCAAGAGATAACGATTTTGGGCTTTCAAAATATATTTTAAAAAAATGCTTTAAGGATAAAACTGGATCAAATTAGCGGAGTTAAAAATATAAGAACTTAAATCAACCCAAAATGTATTGGCTATACTGCAATCACAAAAAAGGGCAGCTGTTTCTTCAACAAGACCACAAAAAAAAAAAGTTTCATAATTATCAAGATACTACACTGTAAAATCTAATTAGTTGGGCTTACTTAAAAAAAAGCATGCAAACCGATTGCCTTGAAAAAACTAAGTAAAGTGAAATAGCAATAGTATGTTGTACTGACAAATGCTTAGTTAGTATAGTTTACTGACACGAGAGTTCTAGTAACTAAAAAAGAACTGTAGGGGGTACTTGATCCTTTCATTTAGGTTTACTCATGACTTAGTATAGCTACTCACTGACTCCCAGAGTGCATTGCGGTATGAATAAATTATACAGTTGCTTTGTTTTATAGTTGTTGATTTTATTTGCAAATTTTATTTGCTGTCTTGTGTCAGTAGCAGCACAACAAAAAGAGCAAATAAAATGGCTATTGTTACAAGTAATGAAAATAAATTAAATTGAATTGTTACCATTGTTGTGGTTCACGTGCTGAATGTTTAAGTCTGTGTGTGACTTTAGCATATTACCACACACAATTTAAGAATTATATAAACCCAAAGAAAAGCATCTCAGAGTCTATATGAAAAAGTTTTTGATAAAGTTGATTAATGAACATTCAAAACTAATATATTAATGCAATAATGCTTTAATTAGAAGATACACTTTCTAAAAGCAACCTATTTATTACTTTTCTCCCTTTGAAATCAAATAACTCTGACTTCATAATGCATTACTACATTAACAGGAAGATAATTATAGTAACGTAAACCAAGTTCAAAGTGCCCAACCAAAGGGACTGCTAATCACTATAATGGGAAGTTAAAAAAAACACATTTTAGGAAAATCAACATCAATTTATAAAGTTAGCTTATGTGATGTTCTTTCAAATATTTCAGTTGTATTGAGAATTCAACATTCAAGATGACTTTGGGAAACGAGTGAATGCAACTAGTGAAAGATAATTGCAGACATGGAGGAAATGAGTGAAAAGTCTATTAAGACTCGTTTTCTTTTCTTCTTCTGCTGTTGTTATGTTGCACATTAGCAACATATTAGTGCACTGCTGCCTCTCATTGGTTTATTAATGTCATTGGTTCCTTTGTGGCTACTTGAATATTTTAAGTAAGTGTCACTCAAAACAGTAAGTAAATTGTTTTATGTGCCTTGAAAGTAGCTGTAACTTAATAAAACCTAGTAAGTATAACAACTAAGTAAAGATAACTAACTAAATCTAAGTAAGGTAAACTATTGGATTTTACAGTGTACAGATAGATGAATAAACCTGTCACTCATAACTTTTAAGGTGTTGCACTTGTTATAACGTCATAGGTCACATGATAACGTCAATATAGCGGATGTTATCCGAATCGCATTCATACTTAACGCATTCAGGCTGTACACTCTCATAGCGCTTGGTAAGTAAGTACTTAAATGCATTACTACATTAACAGGAAGATAATTATAGTAACGTAAACCAAGTTCAAAGTGCCCAACCAAAGGGACTGCTAATCACTATAATGGGGAGTTAAAAAAACACATTTTAGGAAAATCAACATCAATTTATGAAGTTAGCTTATGTGATGTTCTTTCAAATATTTCAGTTGTATTGAGAATTCAACATTCAAGATGACTTTGGGAAATGAGTGAATGCAACTAGAGAAAGATAACTGCAGACATGGAGGAAATGAGTGAAAAGTCTATTAAGACTTTCTTTTCCTCTTCTTCTGTTGTTATGTTGCACATTAGCAACATATGAATGCACTGCTGCCTCTCATTGGTTTATTAATGTCATTGGTTCCTTTGTGGCTACTTGAATATTTTAAGTAAGTGTCACTCAAAACAGTAAGTAAATTGTTTTATGTGCCTTGAAAGTAGCTGTAACTTAATAAAACCTAGTAAGTATAACAACTAAGTAAAGATAACTAACTAAATCTAAGTAAGGTAAACTATTGGATTTTACAGTGTACAGATAGATGAATAAACCTGTCACTCATAACTTTTAAGGTGTTGCACTTGTTATAACGTCATAGGTCACATGATAACGTCAATATAGCGGATGTTATCCGAATCGCATTCATACTTAACGCATTCAGGCTGTACACTCTCATAGCGCTTGGTAAGTAAGTACTTAAAGATATTAAGTGCCTATAACTTAGAGAGTATGCGGTTTCGAACGCAGCCCGACAACATCTCGTTTTGACATCTCGCGTGGTTCTGTGTGATTTGGACAACTTCAAGTTGGATTTTACAGTGTATGCACAATCAGCTTGTAACACTCCAAAGAGAAAGGAAAACTTGAAATCGCATCATATGGGTCAACAGAATTTAAAGTAACAGAATTTACAGAATTATCCGGTGGACTGTCAATTCTGTTTGATTGTCAGCATTGTTACTCTACCTTGGTAACAGAGTTTGACGGTAACAGAATTCACCATTTTATTTTATTTATGCCAAAAACTCCACTTGCTAACATAAATGCTAAGAGCACATGGCACTAATGAAATCATGATTAAAATACCTTTAAATAACCCAATTTGTGATCAGTAATACATTTTGTTTTCCTTTTGACATTGTGGTAACAGTATTCAAGTTCTTAAAAATAACTCTTGATATAAGAACTTTTTAGATTAAAATATGTTCTCAGAGAGCGCACACAGACTTTTCCAAGTAGATATAACTGCAGACCGGAGATCTCCAAAATGGGGTGTGAACTCCAAAAGTGGGCAGAACCTCCAAAATGGGGTGGGGTCTCCTCCCGTAAAGACTTTCACTATTGGCTGTAGCTTCAGCCAACTGTTATTGACTTACATTTCAAAATAACATTTTATAAATTAAACATTGTTTCTAGTTCATCTAAAATAAAATATGCTATATAAGTAAATATTCTCCGTGAGAGCAGAGCCCAAAGCTCGTGGCCAGTGGTGTTCAGACTGGAGTTTGAACCTCTGCTTAATGATATAGACGGGAATCACCCATGAGATGAAAGATTTTACTCTCACTTGCTTTGTTCTAAGCAGTGGGGGCATCCCGGGGCTCGAAATTCGCAAGGTAGGAGGGGAAAGTGACGCTGGGTGTAACTAAAAAGGTGCCATTGTCCAGTGAGGTCCGGTTGGGGAGTTACGGAACAATCTCATGTTACATAATCTTATTAACTGTTTATCTCCTGAACTGCAACTTTCTTTACCTCGCAGCGCCAATCCTGCCGTGCAGTCAGTTTCGCTGGTTAAGTTTAGGGTCAAGTGTGGGGTAGGTTTAAGGGTTAGCATTTTTTGTAGCATAGTGTAGGAAATCAACACTTTAATTGACAATCAATACAATCTTTAGAATCAGCTGGGAGGTGGAGTTTGCACTGAAGTGGATTGGGGGAAAAAATTGCGCATGCGTGTCATGTGCCTGTCTGTCAATGGGAGGAAGCCACGCCCTATTTTGGAGCTCCCACCCCGTTTTGGAGTTCCCGCCCCCATTTGGAGATCGCCAGGCTGCAGTTATACCCTTCTAGACTTTTCAGTGCTTCAGATCTTATCAGTGAGGGAAAGTGTCATCATTTCCTGTATCTTACAGAATTGTGGGAGATAATTCTACCAATTTAAAGTCAAAATATGGTACGTAACAGAGTTGATGCAAGATTTATGGACATGTTTTATAAGAAAAAAGTTATTTTTAAACAATTTAATGTTGTAGAATTAAGTAAATTAGTATTTAGGGCTTTTATAAATAAAATGAATGAAATATTACCAAAAGAAAAGTACAATAAAATATTTTGATTAGAATGATACATGATAACAACAAGAAATCATCATTTTGAGCTATTTGAGACACTTTTTACACAAATTATTATAGTGTTATTGGCTGTAACATCTTGTAATTCATAACAATAAGTAACAAAGTATTAAAATAATTAAAAATATAACCATTTGAAAAAAAGCAGAGAAAATAATGACTTCGAACACCAAATGTACCTGCAATTATAGAATCACCCACGTGTTAAATGTACATCATTGAAATTGCACAGTTTTCTACCGTATTTACTTTAACTTCTCAGGTAATATCAATGGTATGACCTATTTCAGATGTGACCAAAATTACAACAACAGTGGTTACATACACATATATTTATTTGTTTGATCAAAAATTATTGCTAGGGACAATTTAATAGTTGTTGGATATTGATGGGGACACGTCCCTATTGTGTCCCTAGTAAATTCTACGACTTGTTTCTGGGTATCCAGCAGGATAGCCACCTTTCCTGCAGTCAGATTCAGCACATACTTTGTCCCCCTCTCGTACAATTGTCTGGACCACTGATACTTCAGCATTGTGAAATATAGTATGATTCTTCTGCCTCAAGCCATCAGTGACCCCCTGCATTTATACACAACACAACACAGAGAGAAATTTTTAATAATTATCACGAATCTGACATTATAAATCTGTCTCAGAGTATAAAAGTATAAGAATCCTACCACATCAAAGCACTCTTCTACATTTGTCTCATTTATTGGGATCTGAACTCTGGGCTCTTCAACAGCTTTCTGCAGGTCATAGCCAAAGAACAGATAGTTCAGGATCACCTGAGATATGAGACACAGGAGAGGGGGAAAAGGTTTTTTTAGATAGTCAAATACACTTAAAAATCACAGACAAAATTATTATTTATCGTTGTTAAATGTTCAACTCACTCCTGTGCTTTTTCCTACCTGAGCAACTGATGTGGTGATATTTGTCCCACCTGCGCCTCCGACCACCATTTTGACTTGTCTGCTGTGTTTGTCCAATATGATTGTGGGACACATTGATGAAAGTGGCCTTTTACCTTTGTCAAAACAAACAGTATTTTACATGTGAACATTTATATTTATATTGGCGGTTTTACTTAATAATGTAACTCAAGACATGTAAGTGTTTTTTGTTTTTTTTACCTGGTTTAATTAGGTTGTTCTTGTTACATCCATTTTTCTGCTTGGGTTTACAGAAATCATTCATTTGGTCATTGAATATAATGCCTGTTGAGTTTGACCTCACCTTAGAGCCAAAACTTTGTGAACACACACACACACACACACACACACACACACAAACACACACACACACACACACACACAAACACACACACACACACACACATAAACACACTCACAGACAGGCTGAAATGATACTCATACAACCGGAATTACATTGTGAACAAATCTCTCCAGCAGCTCCTGAATACACACACACACACACACACACACACAAATCCAGACAAGAAGATTGAAAAGAAGAGCTAAGCAACAGAGCTTTATACAAATTGACACTAAAAGTATATTAACATTTTGTTTTTAAAATTAGATGAGGTGTTTTTGATATATTCTTGAATGGAAAGTGATGCTGTCACAGATAAAGTGTATTTTCTTTCTGAATATTACAGTTATTTACTTTCCAAAACGGTATTCCGTTTATTAAAGTTTGTGTAATGTATTATGAATGTTCTTTCGGGACCACATGGAGAATTATATGGACTGAAAGCTGTCTGATTGTAACAGCTATTTGCCTAAAAAACAACACAAAATATCTCCTAGATGCTGATTAAAAGTTTTTGACAGTTTTTGCTATAACAAATGTACTTCTAAAATACACAGAGAAATCCTTAAGTTTAAAAAGTCAAGGGTCAGGAACGCAACTAAAGCAAGCGCTTGCCTCCATAACGGTGACTTCAAACTTTATTATTTTCAATAAAACAGCGCTAAGGCTTCATGGAGGCTAAGTGAGGGCTGCCCGTGCACAGACTTTGCTAAGTGCTAAGGGGCCAGCGTTTTGCCAATGAGCAAATTCTCGGGGCCCTGCACTGTAAAGGGCCAGTGCAAGCTTGTTTGCAGGGGATGTTTTGAAACAGAGGAACCAGACTTAATAACCAAAACTGGGAGTGTCAGATCAAGACCAGTGGCCAGTTGCATGAACACAGCCATTTTATTAAGACTGTGTCATGAGAACTAGTCTGACCAATTAGCAGTTAGCAAAAGCATTATGAGTCTTACTTTTCAAATTATGCAACTGATCCCAGCATTAAGAAACTCTGATCTCTCTTTATCTCTTTATATTTCTCTTACTAGTTATTGATACTGCTGGTGACTGCCACGGCACTGCCATCTTCTCCGATGATGGACAGGTGGGTGGTGCCATGATCATCATCTGGATAATGACCTTCTTTGTCATCGTATCTCTCTTGTTTGATGTAATCTTTAATCTTACTCCTGATACTGTCCGCAAAGCTTTCTGAGGTCATGTTTTTGACAACCTGTAAAACACTCTGTGACAAAATTCATAAATATGGGAACAGCAGTGCAGGAACATTATCAGTGAATAAACATACATGTTCTATCTGCTTCTCACACAAAGCCATTGTATGGATTCAACACTTGGAGCACAGCAGCACACAAATTTATATTGAGCATTTCTATGGTATAGCTTTGTATGCCTGTATTGGACAGAGTAGTGTAGATGAGAGAGGAAACAATGACATCAGCAAAGGACCTTGAGTCTGGATTCGAGCTGGGATTACGCTATATATCAAAACACGGCCCACACAGCTATTGCTTTTGCAAATATTTTAAAAAGGCCCAAAGAATCCATAAGTAGAGTTGAACTCACCTCTTTGACACTTTCATCGCGTGGGTCTCCCAGTTTACTTTTTTTGACATCAGCAAAGCGAAACGCCTCTATTATACGATGATAGGTCAAAGTCTTATTCCTTATAGTGGACACACTGCTGCTTGACAAGTTGTAACCTGAGATTAAATTATTACTTATTTGAGATTAACTGTAATGATAATTTTCCATAATCATTTTCACTCACTTTGAACACTCGGTTTAAAGAAGCATTACAATGTACCAGAGGTGGACAATCCAGGGGTCAGAAAGTAAAAGTCCTGCCATATGTTTATTCCACCCATGAACTCAGCAGCTGATTTCACCAGAGGAGGAACCAAGTCATCCCTTTCAAGTCACAAGCAAGTCTCAAGTCAAATCCCAAGTCCTCAAAGAGTTAAAGTTAATGAGATAATTAAGTGACTAATTAAATGATGATTGTGCATTAGTGATGAACACCTGCTGTTATTGAGAATTACAGAGGATCAGATGTTGATGTTTCATTGGTTAAAATGATGGCACCATCATGGAGGTCAGTGTTTGCTTTAGTTGAGCTCTTGACTCTTGAGGAAACTCTCTCTTTGTAGTAATGCATGTAGAGTTGTACAGTAGTGAAATCTGTTCTTTGCAGTGAACTTCTGTTTTCAAGTTGTGAGTTATTCATCAGGGGCCAATATTTATGCTTTGTAGGCCATTATATCAATATCTTTTTTTGTTATGTATATATATGTTTAGATTTTGAATAACCAACGTCGTTGAACTACAGCATTTAGTGAGAATGTTACTCTAATTGATATATTGAGTGAATTTTAAGTCTACATAATGCATATTAATATTTTAACTCCAGGTATATTTAGACACACAAAGACATCAAGAACCAGCATATGAATCTCAACAAAGGTGACAATCAACAAAATGCTTCATGCTGTAATGCATGCTGGGTAACACCATAGTAAAAACTCCCATCATGCACTGCAGCATGAATAATTATTGTCACCACTGTTGAGGATCATATGATAAGTGTTCATGTCTAAAAGCCTGAGTAAAATAGTTCTTCTTTTTTTCCAATATTTAAGCATTAATGGTGGCATTTGTTTAATCGAACTTATTTGCTGTTCTGTAACAGCTGAATGTCAGTCAATAAACCAAAAAGAGAGACCTTCACAATATTCACTCAGATCAGTTAAAAGCACAAAATGTATGCTGCTTCCTCAAGCTTTTAATTCAGCAAACGTTTGTTGCAAAGCAATATTGTAACTGCTCAAAAGCAAGCTACTTTGAATTACTAAAAGGGTCAAGAGGACAACTAAAGCAAACACTGATCTCCATGATGGTGACATCATTTTAACCAATAAAACATCAACATCTGATCCTCTGTAATTCTCAATAACAGCAGGTGTTCATCACTAATGCACAATCATCATTTAATTAGTCACTTAATTATCTCATTAACTTGAACTCTTTGAGGACTTGGGATTTGACTTGAGAATTGAAATGGTGAATAGATGAAGTGTCTGGAGTAACTTCTGATTGAGCAAAATATGATGCATGAACTGTCTGTTTCATAGGATGACCTCAAGGTAATCTGAATTGAACTATATTAAAGGGGTCATATGATGCGATTTCAATTTTTCCTTTCTCTTTGGAGTGTTACAAGCTCTTGGTGCATAAAGAAGAGCTGTAAAGTTGCAAAGTCTAAAGTCTCAAATCCAAAGAGATATTCTTTATAAAAGTTAAGAGTCAACCATGCCTACCTAAAACGGCTCATTCTAACATGCCCCCGCAAGATTTGCATAACGCCGCCCAAATGTTCACGCAAAAAAAGAAGGCATAACTTTTATTATCGCTGTAGTATTGTTGTTGCCGCCGCCGCCATGTTGTGGAGACACTGTGTGTTTCGTTGTGAAAGCAAAACTACTTTGTTTGGCCTTCCAAATGAGGACGATATCCGCTTCGTCATACTTAGAGCTGATCAGTGCTGGTCGCTGAGAAAATACATCAACTTCGCGCTGTGGATCGCCGGATCGGCTTTCACCGTGGACCAAGCAGAGTCCAGCCCGAGGTCGTCACATGTGGTTGCCGCAAGCCCACCAGCTGCTCCGTCGTCAAATTTGCCATCTGCTCACTTTAGCCTGCTGTGTGTTTCGTTATGAAAGCGAAACTACAGGTGCATCTCAATAAATTAGAATGTCGTGGAAAAGTTCATTTATTTCAGTAATTCAACTCAAATTGTGAAACTCGTATATTAAATAAATTCAATGCACAGAGACTGAAGTAGTTTAAGTCTTTGGTTCTTTTAATTGTGATGATTTTGGCTCACATTTATCAAAAACCCACCAATTCACTATCTCAACAAATTACAATACTTGATTAGACCAATAAAAAACATTTTAGTGAATTGTTGGCCTTCTGGAAAGTATGTTCATTTACAACTGTCAAATCAGCAGTCTTCCCCATGATTGTATAGCCTAGTGAACCAAACTGAGAGACTTTTTTGAAGGTTCTGGAAAACTTTGCAGTTGTTTTGAGCTGATTGGCATGTCACCATATTCTAATTTGTTGAGAACCAAAGACTTAAACTTTGAATTGAATTTATTTAATACATGAGTTTCACAATTTGAGTTAAATTACTGAAATAAATGAACTTTTCCACGACATTCTAATTTATTGAGATGCACCTGTACTTTGTTTGGCCTTCCACAAGAGGACACGACTAGAAATCAGTGGTTACGTAATTTTTATGTAAGTATTTACAGCACTGTTCCAGAACAGTTCAACCCAAATATTCAGATGTGTGCAATGCATTTTATGGAGGACTGTTTCCTGATCCTGGTAGAGTAGACTACAATGCTGGCTGTTCTGACTCATAGACTGTAAGAACGTTTTCATTTTTAAAGAATTTGCCACTGATGATTCAAACGTGAGTTTTGAGCAGTGTAGAGCAGTGCTTTTAATTTGTCATTTCTCCGATCACAAATGCAGACATGGTTTTATGTTTACGCAGCGTGATGAAAAAAGACAGTATAAATCATTATAATCAGTAATTATGTCCCCACTGGATGCAACAAATGCCTAGTTTGTAATGGGTTTTAATGTTTTTGTCTCGTCGCTCCGGCCGGGACACGGCATTACAGTATGGTGAGGGGTGTAACATGTCCGTCACACGCTTGAGGTATTCAGCCAATCACAACGCACTGGATAGCTGGTCAATTACAGCACACCTCGCTTTTCAGAACGATGAGCTTTGTAAAAATCGACGCGTTTCAGAAAGGCGGGGCATAGAGGATAAACAATAATTTACAGTATGTGGAAAATAATATGTTTTTGTAACCTTAAACCGCATAAACACATTTCTTTACACCAAATACACAAAATAATGTTATTTTTAGCAACATCATATGACCCCTCTAATATAAAGGTAACAGGAGCTGTTGTGTTGAACGGTCATATAGAGAAGGCATACTGCTTTGAACTTCACTAGGAGTTTTGTATTGAATTTTTCTGCTTAGGGCACCCGTTTGACTAGCAGCCCTGTAGATACTCACTGACCTTTGAGTATGTTGAGTATGAATGTGAGCACAGGTCCACCGAATGGAGCATCAGGAGCATGAAATATGTATTTCCCCACAGTAAAGTTTAATGCATACTCTTTCAGGTCTGCCGTATAATTCATTAGGTCCTCACGTGTTATAATCCCTCCTGTGTTATGAGAAACAAAGATTCAGACAGATTTGCATGTTTTGATAAAATGACATCACTAGACTGTTATATATGAGTAGCATCAAATTTAAGCATTAAGTAACCTTCAGCCTTGATATCATCCACTATACTCTGAGTTAATAACCCATTGTAAAAGGCACTTATTCCGTAGTTCGCTATCGTCTCATAGGTGTCAGCTAGTTTGGGAAATGATATGTCATCATTTTCCTTCAAGATGGTGGTGTTTGATTTGCAAAACACTTCACTGGAAAGAAGAGAGACAAGAACATATGCAAGATGATGTTATGTTCATGAAAAGACTGATGCTTTAGAGACCCCAGTGTAAACAGTGACAGTGTAGTATTATAATCATATCTGCCTTGTAGGATATTTGTTGTGTTCTTCTGTGGACAAAACAGCTGTTAATGAGAAAGGGTGTTTTTAATTAAAAAAAACAAAAACAAAAAAACATTTTCACTACTTCAGAAATCACTTATTCTTACCACAATGCTGCATTATTCAGAATTATGTCCTTATTCGCTTTAATGGCTTTGGCCAAGGCCTTTCCAATCTTAAATCCCCCGCGTGCCAGCTTTATACTGGGCTCAAACAGCTTGCTCCAATTCAGTCTCCCATGTCTTTCATGTGCCAGCTTATAACCATGCAGTTCTCCTGGAACACCTATAAATAACCCTGCTATTCATTACAAAACACAAAGGAGTGATCTAGTCATTAAAATGGCAAGAAATCATAAGAGAAATTCACTTTGTTGTTTTAATGATAACATGTGCTTACTGAATCTTTTCAGTGTTGTAAAATCATAATGGTCACTAGAGTTTGGAAAATGTTAATCATTGGTGGTTTACCTGGATTTTTCTCTGTGCCATCGCCAAACATGTTCTCTGATGCATTCTTTGGAGCAGTTTCTCTGGCATTAATCGTCTCCACCATTCCTGAGGGTGAAAACATGAACTTTTAATTTTCATTTAACAGTGAAGTGTTGGAGGCCTAATGATCATAGTGGTCACTATAATTTCTGGATTAAAATGCCTGTCAAAGGATCACAGTTCTAATGTGGATCTGAACTATAACCTCCCCCAAATCAGAGGGAAATAAAAGGTTGATAATATTCGAAGCGGGTGAAGGAGTACAGTACAAGCTTGTAACCATAACATTAACTCAAACCCTAAAATCTGAATGACGAACAAGGAGGTTGATTCAGGAACCTGGTCAAGGTGTGGTTTGCTGATGAACAAAAAGCATTAATGTGCCCCTATTATGGGTTATGAAAGGTTCATATTTTGGTCTTGGGAGTCCCCAACAACAGGTTGACATGCATGCAAGGTCAGAAACACTTTAGTTGTCATATAATATGCATTTATTTTGACCTTACTTGCTCAACAACTCCCAAACGATTCGCTCAACGATAAATTTTTCCGAAAAAGCAGCGTTTGTGAGCGCAGTGCTGCTTTGTGTACAGCCCAGGGTTGCCAGGATTTCACAACAAAACCCGCCCAATGGCTACTCAAAACTAGCCCAATCGCGTTTCGAAGGAGATCCCCCAGTAAAAATTGCATTCCGGTGGGGTAAAATACACATTTTTGGTAGGGTTCCCCTGGTAAAATCTGCACTTTACAAAAAAATATAAAATAAAATTAACGGCTATTTACTCCCAGTTAAGTATGTCAGCAGAATTGCACTGCAAAAAAAAAGAGTATCTTCACAAAGAAAATTGAGTATAATTTTACAATAATTTAAAGAATTTTTTACACCACACTGAGCACAGGTGCCTCACACGGCTGAGTGCATAGCCTGCTGCTGATCCCCCAACTGCACTGTCAAGTTCAGCTCCAACCACATCATCAAGTTCGCAAATGACACAACGGTGGTAGGTCTCATCAGCAACAGTGATGAAACGCACTACAGAGAGGAAGTGGCAAAGCTGGCTGAATGGTGTGGCACTAACAACCTGTCCCTCAATGTGAGTAAGACAAAGGAGGTTGTGATGAACTTCGGGAGGAACTCTGTTGACCACCCCCCAATGACCAGCTCGACTGTGGAGAGAGTCAGCAGCACTAAATTCCAGGGGGTGCACATCACAGAGGATCTCACCTGAACCACCAACACCATGTCACTCTTCAAGAAGGCACAACAGCGCCTACACTTTCTCCGTCGGCTGAAAAGCGCAAGTCTCCCCCCACCCATCCTCACCACATTCTATAGGGGCACCATTGAGAGCGTGCTGACCAGCTGCATCACTGTCTGGTATGGGAACTCTAGTGCAACAGACCACAAGACCCTCCAGCTGACAGTGAACACAGCTGCAAAGATCATCGGTTCCCCTCTCCCCTCTCCCCTCCATCCTGAACATTTTCCTTACACGATGCTCCAGCAAAGCCAACAGTATCGTGAAGGACTCCACCCATCCCTCCCACAGTCTTTTCCAGCTCCTACCATCAGGAAGACGGTACCGGAGCATCAGAGCCCGCTCCGTCAGACTGCTCAACAGCTTTTTCCCCCAGGCTGTGAGAACCCTGAACTCAAATCACCCCGCCCTCCTCTGAAACCCCATACAAACCCCCTACCTCCTGAAACATTGTCCATCTCACCTCCTCCATCCCACCAGCCCCCACCTCCTCCCCAACCTTACCACATCACAAAAAATTGTCTGAAACATTTCTGAAACAATTCGAAGTGTGCTACAGGGCCTGTACAAACCACCTGTAGAAACACACTCTCCTCTATGCGCACTAGACACTTCACACACAGCTTTGTGTACATAATCCCACAAAAGACTTCGCAATATGTATGTTTACATGCTCATGCACTACAAATCATCTTGCACTGTTCC
The DNA here is from genome assembly GCF_001515645.1 of Sinocyclocheilus grahami. Taxonomy (NCBI): domain Eukaryota; kingdom Metazoa; phylum Chordata; class Actinopteri; order Cypriniformes; family Cyprinidae; genus Sinocyclocheilus; species Sinocyclocheilus grahami. Next base: position 856 of record NW_015508947.1, on the reverse strand, counting down.
CCAGCCAGCTGCTTGACTTACGATGTTTCTTTTTGCACATGTACAGTATTACGTGAAGCATCCGTATAGCCTGTATTTTTTAATTTATGTTTAGGTAAACATTTATATATAGTATATTTATAGTCCAAATCAGTCAGCAGGCTAGTTGTTGTATGCCTGTATTTATGTAGCATCGTGGTCCTGTGAGATACAACATTTCATTCCACTTTATGTCCCCACATGTAGCAGAACAACAGCAAAGCTTAACTTGAGATAATACCAACACTCATTCATGTGTGTTATAAATTATTGAAGAGCTTCACACGGCATCAGTAACTACACAGTTACTGCTTTTAAATAAAACAACAAGCAGCATTACATAAATATTTGTTTGTCCGTCCTTTACTTAAACACAGGCTCTGCTCTCCAGCACAATGGTGATCCACAAAACACAAAAGTGTTTCTTTTTTTGAAAGAAAAAAGTTTTCTTTTCTTGAATTTACGATTAAATACCGGCAGCTGTGGTTGCCAGTAATCTAGTTTTTTACAGTTTGCTTCCGTAAATTAAATTAACAGTATATTTCTGCTAAACATACATTTCACAGTGTGTTTTCTTCATCTCACACATTTAACCCCTTTAATCCCACAGTAAAATCCTCAGTTTTAAAGAGCAATTATATGTCCACACTACAGAGCTTTGAGGTGACACTCAACGCTCTGTATATAAAAATAGAGTCATATAAAACTGCTGTTTGTGATGTCAAAACCAGTATGAACTAGTTTTATTCACTTGTTTCATCTAATGTTTAATCTCTTATTAAGTGTGTAACACATAACTAATACTCTTGAGTTGCACCACTGATACTACCGCAATCAT
>NW_015508946.1:17163-17788 GCF_001515645.1 Sinocyclocheilus grahami | reverse complement strand
GCAGTTGCAATGCAGGAGATCCCAATGGGAGAAGGAGAGCGATCGAGGACAGATTTGACGGAAGACTTGTGTTTGGTTGCTCGTCTGGGGAAAGGGCACTAGGTGAGCTAATTAAAGAGAGATTTGTTGATTAAGAAAAAGGGCGACCACACAGCTGCTGGCCCCAGTGACCCACTGCTCTACATGGTATCCACCCCACCCTTCTAGGTGATGGGCTTTATGCCAGCTCCAGGTGGTGAGTATCCTTCCCATAGGCCATGAACTCATCTGGAGGAAACCCATATTAGCTTACCTTGCAAAGTCTATCCTGCCCGCAATATGTCTGCATTTAATCATGTAATCAAATGCACAACGATAGTCTGTCACAGCATCTAGACAAACATGAGAATATTTTTCAAATGCAGACATATGATGTAAACAAGAGAGATGTTGACTAAGTTTTCTATGTTTACAACCAAAAATATAGACTAAAGACTTGTTCATTCGCCTTGATATGTGGAATATTAAAAGAAACCACATCATCCACCCAATCCACTCAATTATTATGAGTCATCAGGCTTGAGGAGGTTTGGGGACAGAATCCTTAGAGCAAAACAAATGGCACTTTGAGGTGCTTAAATGCTTT
>NW_015508946.1:12262-16264 GCF_001515645.1 Sinocyclocheilus grahami | reverse complement strand
TCAGAGCCCTCTTTACCGCTTCTTCTTCACTTTTAGCCTCAAGGTCGAGGAAGTGAGGCAGGGAGAGCCAAGATAGCACAATAACAAAGCGCCAATGCAAACCTGATCACAGCTTGAGAAGAAAACTGCATTTGTATTTGTTCGACACAGGCTAAATCAGTGCTAGTCCAGGGCTCTTGCTGTATCATAGCATTTTCGCTAATCCTCGTGATGTAGAGGAGAGTTGCAGATACCGGGAACCCAGAGAAAAGCTGCATAATGCAAGGCTGACATGACTACTTTTAGCATTCTGCTACATCGCAGGATTAGGAAGAGGGAAATGGGAGTGGATTAGCCTATAGGAATTCAATACACATGGGGAAAAGGACTGGTGACGGTGGTAGGACTGAAGCACTTGTGGCAGTTTAGCCCTCAATGTGACTAAATTAGTATAAATCTCCCAAGTCCCTCCATCTGAAACAATTGTGCCGTCTCAAAGGCAATGACATGCCCCTGTTTGCTAGTTGTTTTCCAATATTCCTTGGTGACTCTAACGCAGATGGACGACAGGATCAAAGCTGAAATGAGCTGCAAGTGTTACGATTTCATGAGCTGGATGAAATCCAATCATTTAAATTTCACGGACCAAGATAAGTAAAGATCAAAGTGTCAACCTGCTGTGTTATCTGTTATGCATTTTGCATAAAATATTTAGAGCAATGTGAGCAGAAGTATAAGTTTTCAGTTGGACCTCTCAAATTTTAGCCCTCCAGTGACTTGGTGTTGGGTTCATGAGCTGGATTATGGCCTGTGGTCAAACATATGGCTGAGGTGTTGAGTAACATATGCAAATGGCAAGGAATAGTTATCTCCTGTTATCATTTTCTCTCCCTTGTGCCGTTCCAATCTGTATTTTCCCCCTCCGTCGACGATGATTTTTTTTTAATGAATAATCAGGACGCAATTTTTCATACAATGAAATTAATTAAGGACTTGGACTTTCAAGCTCCAAAAAAGACAAAAGCACTATAATTTTATCACATAAGTGATTCATACAACTCTTGCGGTATATTACCAGTCATTTCAAATCATATGTTAGGTTTGTGTGAAAAAAGACTGAAATTTTAGCCAATATTCCCTGAAAATCTTCATATCTTCCCTAACTCTCTTTGGCACATTCATGAGGGAAGTAGCGGTGTCAAATGAATCAGTTGAATCAGGTCTTTTCAATGACAAAACTGGTCTGAATAATGCTGGGAATAATAATACTGGGAAGAATAATGCCCTAAGATACAGTTGCTACAATATCATATGGCTTCAGAAGACTACAGAAGGCAATATGACTTTATAGTGCTTATTAGTTGTTTTGGAGCTTGACAGCCCCAGTTTCCAAACAACATTCATATTCATGTGGGCACTGATATTTCCTTCCTTATGTCCGACTGAGTCACACTGCACTTTGTGATGCATCCAGCTAATGCGATGAGAATCCAACACGTCTCTTCATCCCCCCCTGGCACAACTTCTCTTACAGAACGGTTGAGATGAAAGCGATGGACTGTCCTGCAAATAATGGGTTTGAAAATACGAGAGGAAGCCAAGAGTTGTCTGGAGAATATAAAGCCTCTGAATCTTTCTGTCTTCGTGTCTATCTCTCGTCGTCTCTGCCTTTCTCTTTCTACCAAGCGGAACATGTGCACGGGGAAAAGTGGTGAGCCATCACAATCTCCGCCAACTCTCGGGATCTAATTGGAGGATGCCATTGCAAGGGGCCACAGAGGGGTGTGATGGTAGGGTATCTTTAATCCCCTTGATCAGATGACGTGGAACACAGAACAAAAGGTCCTCAAATCCCTACTGCGCTGAGCGGCAGGCACTGTCACCAAGCTGCCATGCTGGCTCAAGGAATGTATCCCAGGCTTTAAGCTCCACTTTGAAACACCCCTTTATCCAGCACAGCTGTGCCCCTGGAAAAAAAACTTCTCGGAATGATCATAATAATTACAGGACACTGCTACTAATCAGGTGCTGACAAGGGAGTGGTAACGTAAGATAACCAAATCTCCTGCTTCACTTTCAATTCCAGTACACTTCACCTTATCAGCCTTGGGGGACAGGGTAAGGAGGAGACAAATCCACATTAATGGCGGTGGAATGCTAATGAACCACATTTAAGCAGAAGACACAATGATTCAGGTTGCTTCGGGTTCCCCGCGGAGGCCAAGTTTACACTGTGGCAAGCATGCAAAGCACTTTAATGTTGATGAGCGACCGCTGTTTAATTTGCAATGGCCCGTGTGGGGTGATCGGTTGAAGACTGACAGCATAATTGGCTGAGAAAAAGACAAACCAAGGCAATTCAACAAAATATGATAACCAGATTAACTCCAAGATGGAGGCTTTTTTGTTTCCTCTCGTTAAACTATTACTCTCAAATGTTCCTATACTCCACTGAAAGTATTTCACAGGAAGCGTTGACGTTTAAATTAGCACATTTTGTGCCCACTAAGCTTTGCTTCTTTGTGGTTATATTAGTCCTTGCCCTTGGTTTTCTCCATAAAAACAGAGGGGGTGTTAGGAAAAGAGGTGGAGGACAAGACAGTGACTGCTTGTTTTAAAGGCTCTGTTAGAGCACTGATGATTTCCAATAATTAGCACATAACTGTCAAAGCTACAGATCAACCCCTTTGCAGATGACCTCGCTTTCAGACTGTGCTGCAATGCCACCTCCAGCACGAGAAGAACAGATCCACACTGCCCTCTGCTGCTGGATAAAGTCAATATGGATGCCAAGTCAAACCTATGTGCTGCAAAACAAGAAAATCTGACAAATGGTTAAGGGAATACCTCATCCATCTGAGAGGGACTGCTATTATTATTCAGCTGAGAATTAAAGGGGTCATATGATGCGATTAAAATTTTTCCTTTCTCTTTGGAGTGTTACAAGCTCTTGGTGCATAAAGAAGATCTGAAAAAAGTTGCAAAGACTAAAGTTTCAAATCCAAAGATATATTCTTTATAAAAGTTAAGAGTCAACCACGCCTACCTAAAACGGCTCGTTCTAACACGCCCCCACATGTCTACGTCACGATGTGGGAAGATTTGCATAACGCCGCCCAAATGTTCACGTGTTTCACCATGGACGAAGCAGAGTCCAGCCCGGGGTCGTCACATGTGGTTGCCACAAGCCCGCCCACCGCCGCTCACTCTAGCCGCCGGCCTCCGCTCACTCTAGCCCGCCGTGTGTGACGCTGTTTCGTTGTGAAAGCGAAACTACTTTGTTTGGCCTTCCAAAAGAGGACACAACTAGAAATCAGTGGTTAAGTTGTATTTACAACACTGTTCCAGAACAGTTCAATCTAAATATTCCCATGTGTCCAGCGCATTTTATGGAGGACTGTTTCCTGATCCTGGTACAGTTGACTATAATGCCGGCTGTTCTGCCTCACCGACTGGAAGTACATTTGTTATATTTAAAGAATTTGCCACTGACGATTCAAACGCGAGTTTTGAGCAGTGTAGAGTAGCATTTGTAGTTTGTAATTTCTCCGATCACAAATGCAGACATGGTTTTATGTTTAAGCGGCGCAATGCGATGCGATGCGATGCAATGCGATGCAATGCAACGCGTAAAAAGAGAGTATAAGTCATTATAATCCGTACCTATGTCCCCACTGAATGCAACAAATGCCTCGTTTATAATGGGTTTTAATGTTTTTGTCTCATCGCTCCGGCCGGGACAAGGCATCACAATATGACAAGGGGCGTAACATTTCCATCACACACTTGAAGTATTCGGCCAATCACAATGCACTGGATAGCTGGCCAATCAGAGCACACCTCGCTTTTCAGACCGATGAGCTTTGTAAAAATCGATGCGTTTCAGAAAGGCGGGGCATAGAGGAGAAACAATAACGTACAGTATGTGGAAAATAATGCGTTTTTTTTACCTTAAACCGCATAAACACATTTCATTACACCAAATACACAAAATAATGTTATTTTTAACAACATCATATGACC